>NW_009931649.1:0-18428 GCF_000696875.1 Nestor notabilis | reverse complement strand
ATTTGGTTTGCATGGCAAGCATGGTAGCTTGGGGCTACAGGGGTGGCTTCTGTGAGAAACTGCGAGAAGCTCCCCCAGTGTTCAACAGAGCCAATGCCAGCCAGCCAAGATGGCCCTGCCGCTGGCCAATACCAAGCCCATCAGCGACAGTGCCTTTGGGATAGTGCCTTTGGGATAACATGTTTAAGAAGGGAGGAGGTGGGGGAAAACACCTGTGCAACAGCAGCCAGTGAGAATATGTGGAGGAACAGCTCTGCAGACACCAAGATCAATGCAGGAGAGGAGGTGCCAGAGCAGAGGTTCCCCTGCAGCCCCTGGTGCAGCCCCTGGTGAGGCAATCTGTGGCTCTGCAGCCCATGGAGGTCCATGGTGGAGCAGACATCCACCTGCAGCCCGTGAAGTTATGGTAAAAGGTTAGAAATATCAGTTTTAATGCTGTTACAAGCTGAGCATTAATTTAATAAGCTTCCAAAAAACTACACCCAAATGATATGCAACATTTTTAAAAATGTGTGTTTTAAAAAGTATTCTTGTTTTCAACAACTCTGAAAGAAACCTGTGTCTCATAACCAGAGTATACATCTGCAACTTATCTAAAAGGACTTGAGGGACTATGATTTACCTGTCCCTTTCTTGAGGGACCTCTGAGGGATCATAATTTCATATATAGTTGATTAGTATTTTCTAGTACCTACAGCAAAGAATACAACATAAGAATAAATTCCAAAGAAAATATTTTATTGGAGTTTTTATGTTCATTACTGTTCTGCAGCCAAAACCCTATGATCTAAAAGAAGTAGGAGGGTTTAAAAAGTTACCAGCAAAAATATCTGGGCTGTTTCTTTTTGGCTTAATCTATCTTCACATATATTCTTCATATACCTTTGTAACTGTTGGTGACCACTGCCTACAGCTTCATGAACTATAAACAAGTAAGGTTTGTTTTCTAAATCTAGAGTTAAGTACTATGGTAATAAGGTATTTTTAGTGATGCTTTCCAAAGACAGACAAAATACAGTTTTGAGAGTGGAATGAAATGGTGAGAGATTGTGTGCCAAGTTGGAAAATAGGCAAAACCAACCTTATTTCACTTCTCAAATTTTAGGTTATCACCTCATAGGGACCTAACATGTTAATAACCTAAATGTATTACAAGTAATTTAATCAGACCGAAAGTACCCATATACCTTTAATCCTTCTTTTCTCTTGCATATATTTCAATATGTACAGACCACAGTGCAAAATTGAAAGCATAGAATCATTTAAGTTGGTAAAGACCTCAAGTCCAACCATTAACCTAGCACTGCCAAGTCTACCACTAAGCCATGTACACCCGTGAGACTTCTCCAGACTAAACACTCCCAGTTCCCTCAGCCATTTCTCATGAGACTTGTGCTCCAGGCCCTTCACCAGCTTCGTTGCCCTTCTTTAGACACACTCCAGCAACTCCATGT
Organism: Nestor notabilis; assembly: GCF_000696875.1. Classification (NCBI taxonomy): domain Eukaryota; kingdom Metazoa; phylum Chordata; class Aves; order Psittaciformes; family Psittacidae; genus Nestor; species Nestor notabilis. Next base: position 16,974 of record NW_009931649.1, on the reverse strand, counting down.
CTTTCTTGTAGTGAGGGGCCCAAAAGTGAACACAGGATCTGGGTGCAGTCTTACCAGTGCCAGCTACAGGGGGCAATCTAAATGTGCTAAACGTATTTACCATGGCATTCTTTATTCTGAGCTTCCCACATTGTCCTTTGTATTCCTTTTCCTGGGATACTGGGGAGAAATCAACTGCAAAATTGACTATTTGGATGACTGTTTGCACATTTTCTTTATGAAACCCTAGGACAGAAATATCTTTTCTTGTTTGTAGTGTTTATTCCATGGGACTATATCACTTACGCTGCTTGCCATGCTCTAAGTATGCCAGAGAGCACACCAGGAAGACAGCTCTGCAACAGGCATTCCCTAACATTTACAGAAATATCATCTCATGAGGCTGGTTCCATTTGTCTCCCTGGTGATATATTTCCTATAAGAATATATTTTCTCTCTGATGTATTCCAGTAACAGCAAAATAAACAGTTTGTGCACTGGGTTGGAGCGTTTTAAATGAGTATGCGTATATGAACAGTTAGTTTCTGTACCCCTGCATCCTCAAAGAAGGTGTTTGGTTTCAGCTCTGTTCATTTTTCAGTTCTCCATAGCAGCTGTGGGCCGCTAGCTCTTCCTGCAAGCCCTTGGAAAGATCACGATTGCCAAGCTCTTCACAGGACTCTGACCCCAGCAGCCCCTCCTGGGGGTAGGTAGCTACAAGATGAACACAGTATGTATTGAGGTAGGGAGGGAGATATTCTGGGAAGCTTTATAATCTAGAACAAGGGATTGCAAAGCAGAAAAACTGTTAACATTCCTGATTACCATGTACAATCCAGTAAATTATGGCTTTAGGTAAGTTATTATCAATACTTGGCTTCCCTTTCCTTACCTGTAAGATGAAGTTTATCTGATACCTACGTCTCTTCACAGATGGAAGAATAAAAAAGCGCAGAATGGTTGCTTTCCCCCAGCTCTTCTATAATCTTTTTACTCTCAGTTGCAGCTGTAAGGAAAATAGTTATATACAAGAGAATATGTACATCTTCAGAAGGACCAATCTAACTCTGTCTCCACTTTGTATTCCTCAGTTGTAGTTCTTTCTTATTTGAATTATCAATTTCTAACTCTCATTCTTTTCCTTACTGTTTATCACATACAGAATATCAAAGCTGCTCTTTCTGTTGTCTTTGAAACCATGCACAGCCCAATTGCCTTGATCCTGCTGTAGAACAAACCAGCAAACGCAAAAGTAAAGGCCATTCCTTGGCTGCAAAGTGCACCAAACTCCCTGCATCTCCCCCCCCACCCCGCATCTCCTGCTACATAACAGCAGAACAAGGCACAGTTCATGCTTGTTAGTGTAACATGGTGTATGAAATCTGGAGAAAAAAGGCCATAGGGGTCAGGAAGGGTTAAGTTCATACAGCCAAGAGGCTACTTTGTTCACTGCTTTAGCTGCCAGACCTTTGCTGTGGAAATGATAGCTGAGACACTGTGTTTTTTAGATCTACCTTCCAGCTTGAGTTAGGGTTTTCCCTGATGAACTGTCAACTTGAAGCTACTGGACAAAGGGAAATAAGAGTTTAATCCTTTTAGTTGCTAGCAGACATCCTTCTGTTCTGGTCCTCTTAATATCGCTCTCCTCAGTGAAACTATCAAGCAAGAGGGAAAGCTGAGAATAACAACCATTCCCCGTGCTATCCCCTTGGGGATACAAGGCAAACTGGAGACACATGTCTGTAAGTGACATGAGACTGAATTATGAGCATGAGAGCAAATGGGCAGGAAGGATCAGCTGGTTCAGGAAGGTACAGGAGAGGATGAGCTATTGGTGAGCGCAGGGGCTTAAAAATTGCTTTAATGAGGCAGGTGAGGATATTTCAGTGTTTTTTTGAAGTTATCATCTCCTTTGGAGATTTGTATTTCTGGGTCAAGCAGAAGTCAGAGCAGCAAGTAAGAAAGGCATAATCTGCTCTGAACTGCTGTGTGTATGCTAGTACTGCCTAGAACTGAATGCCATTTATTCCAGGAATAATGTATTTCTATCTTAAGCTCAATTCAGCAATGTTGCAGGAGCAATTCCTTACATTTTGGAGGCAAAAGTTACAAAGGAATCAAACTGACTGATGTGATGATTGGTTGAAGAAAATAAGATGAAACCATGCAGTACAACCATGGGCTTCTGCAAAATTGTCACAACCTGTTCAATTGAGTGATGATAAACAGCTAGTGAAAATAAAGCTGCATTAAGCGATTTGGCTTTTGTAGGAATATATATGTATATAAACAAAATGAAGGCTATGCAATTTGATCAGAGCTTTATCAGTGATTTCTCCTAAAAGGGCTGTACTTTATTATTCATTTTGGAGCAGTTTTAATATCTCCATTTTCCCCATCTTAGTGAAGTTCAACCCATAGACTGGCCTCTGTCCTGTAGACACTAAATCGTTCACACAACTGCTATTGGTAGTCACACATAAAGATTTGCTGAGCTAGGTGATGATTTCAGAGCCTGACCTTGTTCACAGTCTTTTGTAGTGCCTTCCTTTTTTACATCTGGTAATTGTGGTGGAAGATAAAGTAACAGCTAGGATTGTTCCATTTGAGTTTTATTAAAAGCCTTTTAGATGGAATATTAATTTCTAATTTAATGCAAAATGTCCTTCATAACATTTTATAATAACATAATATTTTCCATGTTGGAAAGTAAAATTTACCCGTGTTAGAAAAAGCACAGTTCAAGCCTAATTGTATTTATTATAACACAGCTTTGCTTCAGTTAATCATTCATAGCACAGAATAGGTAATGCTGCCTTAGGAACAGCTTTTAGACCTTTTGTTGACTTCAGTATGGGGCTGTAGTTGCTCTCACTTTGATGGTATTTGAGCTGCTGTTAGAAAAGAAAATTGCTTGGTTTCTGAAGGGCTTTTATCAGGCAGCTGTTACTGGAGTGTCTTCTCAGTTTTACAAAGATGAATTAGTTTTATTTGACAATACACTGAATGGCAAAGAGTATTTTCATCTCTCCTTCAAAGATGTGAACTTGAGGAATAAAAGGACTGTGGTGGGGGAAAAAAAGCCACTGCTATGGTACTAAAAACACACCAACCCCCCTGAAATTTATGTTCCAGAGAACTTAACCTTTATACAACCCATTCTCCTTGTTCTGCTGATCAGATATTTGATCTTATACTCACACTAGGAAGCTCATGCTTAGTGGCTGCTCACTGAGACCCTAGTATTAGCCACTTGCTCAGAATCATAGAATCATAGAGTAGTAAGAATCACACAGACAATGACATGTTTTCTAGGATGTCTTTTAAAATAAACCCTAAAGGAAGTTTTTGTATGAGCTATCCACTGGGTGGCAGAAAAAGATCAGAAAAAACTTAACACAAGCGGGACATACAAATCTAGCCACCATTTAAACTATTTTGTAACAGCAGTATATGAATCTTCCACCTGAGCTGGTGATATTTGAAAACAACGTATCTCATAAGATAATATATTGGAAAAGCTTTTTTAATTCTTTCCCCCTTTATGCATGTAAGCAGAAGTAGATTACTGCATGCCTGCATTCTCATTTCTTTTTCCTTTTTTTCCTTACCACCTGCAGGAGAGCATTTTCAGAGGGGAAGAGGGCCTGGGCTGCCCTGCCTTCTCATCCTTTTCTTCCCACCCCTTTTCTTCCAAGGATGCTGCTGCTTGTATGAGAAATCCCCCTAGGGTTTATTTGCTCCCTCCTTGTGCAGAACTTGCTTTGGAAAAATGATAAGGAGATGTGGTAAACCTTCACCTATTCCAGTGTTACCACGGCTAAAAAAAATTATTACTGTTGAGGATATGAAGATTTCTTCCCAAGGTACATGTTCCCATGGTGATCCAGGTCCTTGAGCTGACCGCTCTTGTCAGTAGCTGTCCCTTTGTCTTGCCTGGGTTTGTAACTCAAGGCAGATTTGCCAGCTTAAGTGAGGAGTTGAATCAGCTGTAAGATAGTGGGTGACTAGTTAAGAGACTTAGAGGGAAGCTGATAGATTTAATGGTGATTAGCACATCCACCCCAGCATGGTTAGTACCACATCAGTTTTAGGTAAGCATGATGAAAATGGAGGTGAAGGGGGCAGAGGTTATGTGTTAGTTGGCTTTGAAGACAGCCAAGAACCAAGAGGTAAGTTTTCTTCTTGAAATTTTTCATTATAAAAATAAATTTAAAAGACAGTCTATATGTTTCCTTTTGTATGTGTAATTCTGTCAGAAGCAGACCTGCCTAAGTTAATATTGTGATGAAGTATGCTTCCTATGTGTGTACGTCCTGTTACAATAACTGAAAATCACTCCTTTTCGCAAAATAATTTGGTACAAATAATTTGCCTACTGTAAAGCCCCCAAATCCTAAGGCTGACCTAAGAGATCCTGAGGGCTTATAAGAATATACTATTTTGGATTACCTTCTATTTTGTTTTGTTGGGGGTTGTTTTTGCTTTTTTTAAAATGACCTCCCTGCAATATGTGTTAGAAAGGGACATATCTAGTGTTGGCACTACTCAGGATTTTTTATAGGGGATTTGTCCTTGTTACCAAAATTTGTCCTTTAAATCCACCCATTTCTCTGCCCTCTCAACCACTCTGCTTCAAAACTCCCTCTGTTTCCCCTCTCTACTCTTTCTGGCACTCCTGGTTTCTTCCACTGCTTGGTCAGGGGAAAGATGCAGTAACCAGTATGGTTAGTCCCCATGGATATTTTTGTCCTATTAAACTCAATGTCCAAGAACATCTTTATTATGTGTTTTACTATTCTGAGGCTGTGAGAACTGTGGCTCTTTGAAAGACGTACTGCCTAGCAGGTGGACAGAGCATGTGGTAGGATGAGTTAAGCTCAGCATCTGGATGATTATTTCCAACTGTGTGGAGGGTGATTGATCTGGAATGCTTTTAATATATAAGGGTAGTTCCCTATAGCGTGTATCTGGCATTCTTTCTTTAGCGGACAATGAATGCCAAGTCGTAATAACTAAAATGAGGTCAGCTGTATCAGCCCAAGCTATTTGACAGCACACTTTGAAATCTCTGCAATGAATTGGATGAAAGAAACTGTTGTAGTTTAAGCCCAGGACAGAAACAAACTGTTGAATCTTGACCCTTACACCCTTTTTAAAACAACTAATTATGGCAGTATTATTTCACTTTGAATGCCACTGCTAGATGTACACAGCGCTATGAATGCTTACATGTTTTTTCTGACCCACATGGTATAGACTTTTAGACAAAACTGCTTGTAGCTGTATGTGAGTTAAAATCTGAAGTTATGATACCACTGAACATGCATGGTGAAATACACAAAATTCTGCATCCTTAACAAATCTTATATACAACTTGCTTTATCTATATTTGAAGATCAGTAGAAGTTTCTAAATAAAAGTAAGCACTCTGTAAACACATGCCATATGTGCAAGTAACATGTTTGTTATGTTGAGGTTTTCTTATTCGATAGTAATAACCCTGGTACAAAGAGGCAAGAGCAGTGGGGGAAAGAATGATGTTTTCCAATTCTCTGTATATTTTTATGCCAGATGTAAAATAAGAAAGGTAGTCTGCTGAGCATGCTCACTGAAGACTTGCACATTAATCAGGTCCAAATCTACTGATAGGAGTAAGTCCTCCCAGTCAATCTCAGTTCTGGTAATTGTGGCATGGTGAGATCACAGCACTGTTTAAAAGTTACATAATCTGAAAATATTAATACATATCTTACTAGATTTAATAAATGATTTTAGATATAACTTTAATATTTTCTGTCTATACATCAATGCTAGGTTCATTTATCAGGTCACCTTATTTCTTGGATATCACTTAGAAAATGCCCAGTTTAAAATCTGAATGAAAACTGGAATATTATTAATTCATCTTAGAAAATTAACTCCAAGCACATCTTGGCAATATTTAATTTTGGTGATGGGTAAAATACTCATCACAAAACTTGCTTGAAGTAAAAGGAGAACGGCAATTAACAGACTTTAAAACAAACAAATAACCCTTGAAGACATTAAATAAGAAGAGAGTGTTGGTATTGTGGTTTGGTTGTTTTGCTGTTTTGTCTTGGTTTGTTTTGTTTTGTTTTTTTCTTTAATTTTAAACATACAGCTGTGGATACTCAGAGTGCCCTACTGTATTTAAATATCACACGGTCAAATATGTTTCTTTTTTACCTTTGCCTTCTGTAGTATTATAATTTAAGACACGCCGCACAGTTACTGGGATGGAAATGTTTTTTATTCAGGGAACACACAGAATTATCTGTATTATCCTTTTTGTTCCCTTCACTATTTAAAGAAACAGCAGAAACTTAAGACAAAATTTAGCCAAATTCGAATGTCTTTATACAGAAACTGTGCAGAGTACTCATGGGCTAATGCTAATGCTGAGGAGAGGTTATCATCTTAATGACATTGTATGATGCTGACATGCTGACATGGGCTTTGGACACGCAGTGGTTTACAAAACTACTTCTAGTAACTTGAACATACACATTTTCCAAGGAAATAGTCCAGATTTTCCAAATAAAAAACGTTGAGTGGAAGGACATGCTGGAATCGGAGAAAAAAGCCAGGGTGTGGGAAATGTTAACTCACAGAGCAATTGAGTAATGCTGGTTGGTCCCTGTCCTGTTCCCCACTGACCTTTCAGTAAATGAACCCTGGGGTGACTCAGCCTGCAGTCCCACCTTGGCATGGTGTCTGCCCTCCCTCCCTTTGGGATTGCTGGGAGGTTGCAATGGCAGTCACCTTCACTTGGCTCATCTGTAATGGCATTTTGGTGTTTGGGTTTTGTTTGTTTTTTTCCGCTCCTATGCAAAGTCATCCTTTCCCTTTTCTTGCATTAAGGTAGAATGAGTGTATTGTCATGTGATATTACACCCTTTCAAAAAGAAGCTCATTCTCAAACCTTTTTCTCAAAGGTTTTTGAAGTTTCTTAACTGAGTTCTGACTTCTCAGCTACCATCATTTTAATTACTTGATGCCAGTTTACCATAATGCATGTTACTACCAAGGAAAAACGTCTCAGTGTCACATGAAACATAATCTATCATATTTTTCTCATGCACCAAAGGGCAGTAACCAGTGATGATGACAAGAACATTTATATCTGTTCAAGGAAAGTATTATTGTTGCTTCACTTCCTAGGTTTCCAGAAATCAAGTTCCCAAAGACACTGGGATCAGATTTTATGCTAGAGTCATGATTTTATTGCACCAGTTTATTGCTGAACCTTGTGTAATAACAGGATGGACTTGATTATACTTTGAGCAGTAGCACTCAAAACTACAGAACTGGAAACAAAATTCATGCCTGTTCTCTGGACTACCCAGGGTCCAGCAGACTTGAAAAGGAGTCAGAAAAATCATTGAGACATTGCAGTGAGCCACTGGGGAGCCAAGCAAGCCTTGCATCATCGAGTCAACGTGTCATTTCAGGAGTCTATTTCCTCAAATGCAATTCAATTTTATGTATTCTTTCCTGATTTTTTTCCCCACCTTCTCCCCGATGCTTTCCATGTTTTCCTGGCTCTGTGTTCACATTTTAGGTCTTGAAAGAGAAGGGTGAATAATCAATTTACTTAGTGGGAATCTGTGTGCTAGGCAGACTGAGAGGGAAAAGTTGTCATTTTGGAGATGCTGTTAAGTCTGATACCATGGACTTGTTAAAAATACCCATTGAATCTTGTACTTCCCTTGACTGTTGCTAATTAACTTAAATTTATAACATCCTTTGACAAAAATCTCCATTATCTAATTTCTGTAATATAGATGTTCCCCTGTTTAATGCATTTTGACAGCTATCTATAAGATCATTAGATTATGTTAAGTGAATGGTTGACAAACTGTTAGGAATAGAAGTGTTCAGTATAAGATTAACTTACGGTGGCTGAATCTTGGAGCTGTCAAGAGGAGCCTGATAAAAACTGGGTGCTTAAATATGTATTAGAATAATGGAATAAAGCCTGTATTTCAGTTATAAAATCTTCTACTGGAAAACAATGCAAACCTTGAATAATTCTCAGCACTATTATCTATTGTACTGGAAATAATGAGTTGTACTTTATTTGATATAAACTTACTGATATATGTGATTTATAGTATCTTAATCTGATGGATATTGCAATATGATGGGAGTACTTTTCACAAACTTATACTCTAGTAATTATAAAAGTTTTATATGGAAGGCTAGAACACGAACTAGGAAGTTTACTTAGGTAGCAATGTGATGATGCTTAACACTGTTTTCTCACAACTGTTAGATATTTGAAGAACCTGAACAAGAGCAAAAGCAGAAAAATAATACACACAGAATATGAGGGACCTCCTGGAAAAAAAAGATGGTGAGGGAGGAAAGAAAGCAGAAGGTGACCGTTTGTTTAAATCGAATAATTGTCAGGGAAATACACCCCCCTTCTTGAAATCCTAGCCCTAAGGAAAGCTATGGCAGCTGTCATTGATCTTCAACAGAGTCAGACTTCATCCATTCTTTGTCTACATCAAGAATAAGTTTCTAGTGTTGAGCAGGCTATAGCACAGGTGCAGTATTTTTCAATGCCTGACTATATATTTACTCTGGCTTCTGTTGCTTTAATGACATTGAACACAGGTTATGGTAAAAACTTGAATATTATTAATTCTTAATATGAAAAAACATGTTGCTCTTAAAATGCGAATCAGCACATAGCAAATAGAGATACTTTATCGGTCTTAAAATTAAGGAAATGGGAAAAAAGATTGTCTGCTCTTGAAGTTAAAAGTGAGTAAGATGATAGTGATGGGCATAATAAACAATTAAAAAAAAAGTAAGGTTAGGTAAGAAGAAAAGCTTTTAACAATACTAGTAAATGAAGTTGATAAGACACTGGCTGGGTAAAGTGGGAATTCTTTGTTGCTGGACATCTTCAAGAGTAAATTAGGCAAAGACTTCATGGAAACGATTTAGGATGGGGACTCTGATTTCTTGATACTTCTGACAATCTCCTTTTTTTCTTTTTTTCTTTCCCCTCTTTATGACTCATTGGCTGCCATGCCATCAGCTTGCTTTAAGCTATCATTTTTTAGGAATTAACAGTAACGGATGACTTTTTAATTGACTTTCACTGACCATTTTAGTGATTAACGGAAATTCATTTTTCAAACTGATTTTTTTTTTTTTAACCTTTAGTAATCTATATACTCTGCCTACTGGCACATGCAGCCACGATCATTTGCCCAGTCATGTTTAGTATTTGATTATAGGTTTAGCCTATGTCTGGACTCAGATTGATGTTATCTAGCTTGAAATTCTTTGAATGTTTCAATTAGCTTTGTGGACTTTTCTTTAGAGGAGACAGAGTACAGCTGCTTAGGTAGCACATCTGACTTGGTCAGCTGAAAGCCTTCTCCAGTGCTACTGAAAAGCCACTTTACAAAGTGACTGTCATTCTCAGAAGTCATCCATATTTAGGGAGCAAGTCACTCTCATTAGGTCTATAGCTGAGTCCAAATAAGTAACTGCCTTTCAATTCCCAGAATTTTGGTGTTGTTCGAATGCATGTTTAGGCAGCTTTGGAACATCCCTGGAATCACTCCAGAGTCTGTGGTCTATGCACCTGTGAGTTCTACATCAAGTGAATTCATGACTTAAAAGGAGGATCTCCATAGCAATCAAATAAATGAACTTTTGTGGTTCTCTGATTTTTGGCCACTGGCAATTTTTGTTCTGGGTCTGTTGAATTTGATGACTTTTTTTTTTTTTTTTTGAAGTACAGATGTAGCAGAAAACTTTGACATATCACAGGTCTATGGCGAGTACTTGGGATGATTCAGGCACAGTGTAATTTAGAGGTCCTTCTCTCCTTCAGGATTAATCTTTTCACTATTTCTCAGTCCAGAAGAGTAGCTTGTATTTTCTTCTTCGTAAAATTTTTGTACAAAGCTGCTGCAGAAGTCACTGTGCTCTGCTCACATATGCAGGAAAGTTCCGTTGTTTTATTCTCCATGTTTTTGGACACAAGGTTCCAGCCCACCATCACCGACTTTTTGTCCCAGGAAAATTGTGTGATCCTTTGTAAATGAGCATTATTTCTTACAAATTTAAACCCTGGCTCTTAAAAAGCTTTGGAGTACTTTCCACTTCTACCAGATGTTCCACCCATGTTTTATGGGAACAGATGAAGTCATTTAAGGATGTGAGGGTGTTTTTTGATCCTTAGAACTTGGGTTGTACTCTTCACAAACATCTGAAATGTCCCCAGTGCATTCAAGAGTCTAAAAGGAATTCTGCACCACTGAAGCAATCCATAGGTTATCATAACAGCTCTTTTTATTCCCTCCTCCAGTTCTGAATGACAATTCAACTTTAAGGATGTCCATGTATTGGATGAATTAAAACTGTTAATATATTCTGCTCCTTACCTTTTTTCCCAAGTGTCTCTTGCATAATAAGGTGGATGGTCTTGGCCTTTCTGTGAATAAAGACTTTTGTAAACAGAAATCTTTATGTCTTTTCATTTCTCTATCAGATGTTTGACACAATTACAAGTGTGGAATATCATGGTGATTTCTGCTTCAAGCCATCATCTAGCATGAAATTCAATTTCCTTTTAGCTACTATGTGATATGCTAGGAAATCCAATGGGAACAGGGCTGCTGCAACCCAGTAATATTCCATGAATTATGCTTCACTGTTGCTTCTAATCATATATTCCCAGCTCTTCATTATATTTGGAGAACACAAGGTACAAAATAATTGCTCTATTCACTTCCTTTCACTGCTTTCTATGGACATTTCTGTTGGATCTGTAATTATTTTTTTAAACTCTATGGTTTTTGATTCTTGTGTTTCTCCACTGCTCTTGAGTTCTTTCTTTCTAAAAAGCTCTGAACCACGAGCCCATGACCGGCTTTTTCTTTAGCTGCACTTTGCCCTAATCATTCCTTTCCCCTGGAGCTTAATCCTTCGTCCAGCTTGAATCGAAGTTCTGCAAAACATCAAATCCAGTTTCAAAGAGCATTTCTTAACCTTGCAGATGGTTTATGATGATTTATTACCTTTCTAACTATTATGAGCCCTTGCTCAGAATGAGAGTAATAAGAGAATGTCCTCCATGCCACCCTGCATTCAGGGCCTTTGCTTCAGGAGGTCATGTTTCTTCCTACTGACACTGTGCACTCAAATATTACCCTGAAACTACTGTATTCTGTTGGTGACCTGGGGATGACTTGGATCAAATCCCTTACCAAAACACTGTGATTAGAAATGTTAATACTATAACAGCACAAAAAAATTTACAGTGAAAGAAAGCACACAATGTAAGCCACACTTCTCTTCTTGTTTGCAGTGGCAGAGGATTAGTACTAAGCACAATTTCTTCAGCCCAGCCAACTGAGCACTGCTGCTTCTTTGCAGGTCAGCAACCAGTCCAACAGTTCTGCCATTTCCAAGCCATGCATGTCTGTAGAGAAGTGCTACAGGAAAGCAAGAAGCCCTGGGGTTGCCCAGTCCTTTCAGAAACTGCTGCCAGCCCTTCAGTAACACCAGATTTTCTTCTCCTGTAAGATGGCACTCCTCAGCATAGGCTGTTCTGCCATCTGAAGTCTACTGCATGTGTACATACAATGTGGCTTGGAACCAGATGAGAAACAACTTTTTCCATTCATCTGGCTAGTGATCTCTTTGTTGTATTTCTGCACCTTGAAGTCAGTCAGTACTTCACAATTAAGTTGACAAACACTCATGGTTTACTTCTTTCCATGAAATTTCCATGACAATTTCTGCTCGTTGCTTGCAACTCTTGATCATTGTTTTATGTGCTGTGTTTTCTTTCTTCACCAGGAGCCATTTTCACTCAGGCTTTAGAGTCCATCTCTTACCATTACAGGATTGCAGACTGTTAGAGGAATTGCCCAATCAACCTGTTGCCTTCCTGTGTATCCTGCCTTCTGCTTGCAGTAATAATGGCAAGCTAGGCAATTATCAAAGTTACAACCTTTCCATATTGAGAATCATTTATAAATTAAGATTAAAAAAGACTAATATTTAAACATACTCCTTACATACAGTACTTTCTAAATGCTGCTTATTGCTTTAGTTCTTCTTGAATATGCTAGATCAGAAATCCTAGGCTGACCTGACTTACCTGTTTGTTTCTTTCTTTGTGCAGAAGTCACCAGCCATAACTGGTGACTTCTGTGAATGGCAGGGCAGCATTTTGAAGCAGGGCTGAACTTTGTTCTTGGTCCCCTTGTATCCAAAGCAGTAACAGGGAAACCACTGGTAAAATGGAGCACTTCTCCACAGAGATGCTTTCTAGAATGATTCTTACATAACTTAGAAAGTCAAAGTCAGCTTTTGGGACATGCATGTTATTAAGCTGCTGTAAGTTAATAATCACATCACAGAAAATGTCTTGAGTGTTAGCCAGTGCAAATATATTAGAAACAATTTTTGCCCACAGCACATCTAAATTCAGTTCTGAGCTTCAGCTGATCAGTATGGATTATAGTAATTCACTAGAGAAGAAAATAGCTCACTGTGTAGTTTACAAGATGCCTGAGTTACAGGACAGCTGTTGAGTCTGGAAGTTCCCCACCCCATACGCTAGAGTAATGGAGTTTACTACATGCAGCATTCTATCTGTTATAAATCCTACTTTTGTTCTTTTCTTCTTTTTTCTCATGGAAAATCAGAATGATTTTATCTGGGAGAAATTTCTGTGCAAGCTGACTATATGAAAATTATATATATAGAACCAGATTCTGTATCCAGAGTCATGCTGAGTGTGGTGCTCTGAAAAGGTCTAATGGTTTAGATGAACCTATTGAATTAATATAACACTACGCAGTGAAAAGCGGCAGGCTAGTTCTTACTTACTTTTTTGTATGTGTGTGAACAGAAATCTGTAAGATTTCTGTAAAATCTTTCAAGTCCAAGGAGTTAATTTTTTTCCAAGTTCAAAAGTTTCTGTGAATTTTAAATACTTGTCTTCCATGTTAATGAGTACAGTTACTGAAAATCAAATGTACTACCCCATTTTTGAAAGACCTATTTCATTCATGAGGGCTGTTTGCATTATTTAATTTCATTCCAGATTTGTATTATTAATGAAGGATAAAGACCTAGTCTAAATGCTCTTAACTGTATGTTGAAGAAGCCTCTCTCTCTTCAGTACTTACGTAAAGAGACAGTGCTCCTAAAGTGGATCACCCAACTCAGGTGTTTGTATCTACTGCCCAAAGTGCCCACATTACCATCACTGAACTGTGAAGAGCTACCACTTTAACTACAGAAATACGACTTTCCAAACATCAGGCTTTTTAAAGCAATGGCTTAAATGACAGAGATCGTGGAAACTTCTGTTTTGCAAATCCTGGGCTCCAGCTACTATTTTCCAGTTGTTTATTTCTCATGCATTAGCTCTAGTTTCTCTTTTCCCAGGCCCAGTCCCTGCTCTCATCATGACAATACAGAATTCATTTCAGAATCTTGACTATGCCAATGTGTTAAACCAAAGTATATTTATTGGAGATATAAAATACAAAAACGTTGGTAAGCAATAAAGTGTTGAACTTCTGTCTCTTAAAAAACAACCTGATCTTGCAGAGATGATTTAAGAATGTGTTGTGGTTGCTAACAGCTGAATTAAATAAATGTCTTGCTTTGCTAGTTTTCTATAGTGTAAATTCTAAGTGGTGCGATTACTACAGCTCATGTATTTACTAGGATTTCATATACAGCTTAAAGCTGTCCAGAATGCACCCTCATTAGGGTGTGAGGTGTGATCCTGGTGTCCTAAACATAGCCTAAACTCTTACTAAATATTCCAATTCACAGGCAAGCATATGTTTATCACAAGTGTGAGTACACTTTATTTACTAGGCATCTGCTGAAGTGAAAATAAGTATTGCTATTTACCAGGAGTGGGACTGGCCTGATGAAAATTATCTGTCATACACAGGTGTAAATTGAGCTGCATCAACAATTATCTCTGAGCTTACTGGTTCCAGGCTGGCTTCCTACTATCTATTGGCTGATTTTAGGGATGGCTAAAAGTCAACAAATCATTGGCATAGAATTTCACTGAAACTTCAGGCCAGCCAAATGTGAAACCTAGAAATTATGTCTGAAGCTAGCAGAAAATATTCTTAAGCTTGGAAGTATATCAGCCTAGCCTTCTACAATACATTGAAATGCTATTATTTTATACGTGATCACTAGTAACAAATATGGAAGTTAATGTAAATCTCTCAACTTACATGACCTCAACACTGTATTACATTGGAAATAACTTAAATATACATACTTTTTTAACCATTATGTAGAATAGTTCATGAATTTAAAAGATGCTGCTTCATGCCCAGTCTCTCATGCCCTACCACTTCATCTGTTCCGTTTGTCCCACACCAAAGGGCATGAGAGAGGGACCTGTGTTGCTCTGCAAGGGAAGAAGGGGAATTTGTGGCTGGTGAAATGGGTCTTGGGAGAATTGACCTTCATATGATTTCTACAATGATGAGTCATGCTACCTCCATGACTCACATGCTCAGGACTATGCCCTGAAAACACTGATACACCAAGATGCACACCATGCAATTCTTTTGAGTAGAGCTACTAGTGTGTAAGTCATTACAAAAGCAGACCTATGTAATGAAGAACTGTCTATTAATGTACATTTTACCTTTTCCAAACATTTCTCTTCAGTTAAGACAGCAAAGCTATGTTCTGTTTATTTTGTCCTTCAAAACTTCACTGAGGAAAAAATGGCAAAATTTATTTTTTCTTGAGCAAAGAAGAATAAGGGCTGCAGAATGTGATTCCTGTTTCAGGAGGAGGAAATATGGATTTAGCTCAGTGTAACGCCTGAGTGTTTCCACAAGGAAAGTTTTCTGTCTACATAGACTTGGCTAATGCAACTTGTTTGTAGAATAACCAGAAACTTCATTTGAAACCACAGAATCCTGGGACAAAGAGAGACATCGAGAGCTTTCACAGTGTGGGAGGAGGATGACACAATTTCTGATTGTCTGAAGCAAGATGGGAATGTAGTAGAGACCTCAAAATGACTAATTTGGACACAATTCATGCTTAGAACTTAGGTTACATTTTCATTTAATTTCTCTTCTGTATGGCCCCATTGGACACCATACTTTCTTTTATGCTTTATATTAAGAATGTTATTTTCTTCCCCCCTCTACAGACTTACCATCTAGGAAATAATATCAAATATTATTGATAAGTAATCAGCTAAAAATTCACCATTTTAATAATTCAGTGGTGGGAGAGTCTTCATTAGAGATTCAGAGCAGCCCTGCAGAGAAGGACTTGGGGGTGGTGATTGATGAGAAACTCAACATGAGCAGGCAGTATGCGCTTGCAGCCCAGAAAGCCAACCGTATCCTGGGCTGTATCAAAAGAAGCATGACCAGCAGGTCAAGGGAGGTGATCCTGCCCCTCTACTCTGCTCTTGTGAGACCTCACTTGGAGTATTGTGTCCAGTTCTGGTGTCCTCAACATAAAAAGGACATGGAACTGCTGGAGCAAGTCCAGAGGAGGGCTACGGGGATGATCAGAGGGCTGGAGTACCTCCTGTATGAAGACAGGCTGAGAAAGTTGGGGCTGTTCAGTCTGGAAAAGAGAAGGCTGCATGGAGACCTCATAGCAGCATTCCAGTATCTGAAGGGGGCCTACAAGGATGCTGGGGAGGGACTCTTCATTAGGGACTTTAGTGGTAGGACAAGGGGTAATGGCTTTAAACTTAAACAGGGGAACTTTAGGTTAGATCTAAGGAAGAAGTTCTTCACAGTGAGGGTGGTGAGGCACTGGAATAGGTTGCCCAAGGAAGTTGTGAATGCTCCAACCCTGGAGGTGTTCAAGGCCAGGCTGGACAGAGCCTTGGGTGATGTAGTTTAGTGTGTGGTGTCCCTGCGAATGGCAGGGGGGTTGGAACTAGGTGATCTTAAGGTCCTTTCCGACCCTAACTATTCTATGATTCTATGATATTATGATTTATGAATTTATGATTCATGAGTGAATAAATACCGTAATGGCAAAGCAATGATCTACTGGGGGCTGTGTTCACATCCACTTTTGTGCACCATTGTTTTGCTAACAAGACTTACCTTCTGATCCCATTTGTTGTGTAAGTAAGTTAAACGAGAAAAAATTATTAGTGAAGCCTGGGTGATCACTGACGGATTGAAGTCACATGATCATTGTGATTGACACCTTTGCTTTATTGCTTGAAGTAGATTCTGTTAAAAGCAGAGCTTATACATATAGAATTACAATGTTCTAAATTCATTCTTAGGAAACAGAATTGTTAAACTTACAAATGATTCATGTTTAAGGAGTCACAAAGCATTGAACTTTTTTAGTTAAAATAGGTATTGTCTACGACAGTTCATATGTAGAATCTGTCAAAAGCCTCTCTTCTAGATACTCTTCTACATAGGAATAAAAACCACACAAAATACACACGTGCATGTCTTTAGGTATGTATATACACATACATATGAATGAATTCACAGGAACCAAACTGTATCATCACAAACTGAGGTATAAATTACTTCATTGCTGAGCTGCTCTGTTTTCCAAATGTGTGGTCAGAGCGAGGATGGGAAAAAAGGAACTGCTATCAAAGATGGTCCTTTCAGGTATTCTCAAATAGTGCCTTTCTGGGGTATGATTTAGATTGTAAAGCATCTTTTGATCCTGTTCTGTGTATGGATAGGCAGACAACAGCAGGGTTGAGTTTTTTTCTTTCTTATTTGCACTTAACTGGAAGGTGATAGCTCTTTCTGTCAAGTGTGGAGACGTTTGCCTGAACTTTGTCTCTGTGTAGGAGTGTGCAACACAGACACTTACTGCCTTGTTTGTTCACAAAAATCTGCAGCTGTTCAGCAATCCTCAGAAGAGGTTTCATGTTAAAGCATTATCAGGGTTATGTTGCCGAGGTGAGTATCTCCCGAGAGATAC
>NW_009931648.1:15723-70529 GCF_000696875.1 Nestor notabilis | reverse complement strand
GCCTGGGGCCGGGCCCTCCTGGGTCGTGTTCAGCCCCCTGCTCCGGGCGTGAGGGGAAACAACGGCCCCTAATGCCTCTCCTTCCTTCCAGCGCTGGCCTTCGGGTGCCTCCGCCGGCTGCACACGGTGTACCAGACAGCGGAGCTGCCGGAGACCCACCAGATGCTGCGTCAGACATGCCGGGACTTCGCAGAGAAGGAGCTGATGCCGTTCGCAGCGCAGCTGGACAAGGAGCACCGCTTCCCGGCCGAGCAGGTGTGTGCGGGGATTAGGGCATGGGGGAGGCGGGTGGCGAGCTCAGAGCCGGGCTTCCCTCGGCCGCTGGGGCAGCGCCGTCTGGGCCCCAAGCGAAATGTACATCAAACTGTGTCGTAGTAGAAGTTTGAAGTGTAGACCAACTTGGGGGGGAATCTTTGAGTGTGGAGGTTGTAATCTCCACCGCTGAGCATTTTGAGCTCTTTACCTTCACTTGCGTTTTTCTGTATCCAGCTTTAGTACCACTGAATTTTCAGTCTCTTACTTACCTGTGGGCTGTAATACAATTGACTTATAAAGTCAAGTGCCTTTACAGACTACACATAACCATAGAAATGGTTTATAGGGAGGAAGCGTAGAGGACTTGAGTGCATTTCGGATCGTGAAAAGAGGTGAGCAGGGGATGGCAGGTGCATGTTTTTCATGCTCTGGAGCTGTGAAGAAGTTGAGAGTCCAGTCAAACCTGTGATTCCTCTTGTGGCAAGCAGTACAGACAGAGCAGCATGTTCAGTGCCCTGTTGAGCAGACTATCTCACCTTTGTTGCAATGAAATACTAAGCTCCAGAAAAATAGTTACTTTAGCAAAAGGCTCCAAGCAAGCACAGTCAGACACACGGGGTTTTGTCATACACCCCTCTTGCTGTTAAGGAGTAAGGAAGATAGCCAGCGAAGGCAAACTCACTCTAAAGGAGAAGATACTTTCCTCTTTACTTCGCTGTTCTTCTCTGAGAATTTTACATTAGATTTTAAGTCATACTTGAATGTGCAGTGGAGAATTCTAAATGTAAACAGTGTTTATTAAAATAAAGCAACATTATAGTCCTTGTTGCTGTCTTTTGTTCATTTTCTGGATTTGGTGTGAGGGACTAGTGTTTTGGGTGCACGTACAGGAGGGAAAATGCTTGTTTAAAAATTCCCCTTGGTTCCTCTTCAAGCAAGCAAGCAAGGCTGGTAACACACACATTGCTGCAACACTAAAAGCTTGATATCAAACCAGAAGAATTATAAGAGGACATCTTATCAAGCATAAAACCAGAGGAAAACTTGGGTTTTTTTTTTCCTCTCGTGTGCTGCCAAATATTATCAAGAGACCTAGAGTTAGACAGTCAGTGCTCTGAAGAGTTTACAGTTAAGAAGTCAGGGGTACAGCTGAGGAACTTGGGGTGGAATAACTTGGAATGTTACCAACTATTCTCTGGGAAGCCAGACCTGACTTTAATGGGAATGAAAAAATCACCTTCTTGGAAAATGTTCTGTGGGTCACTCATTCTGTAAAATTCTTTCCTTGTGCAGCCCTGGGCTGAAGCTCAGCAGAGTCACAGGTAAAGTTCTAATGATTTTTATCAGCTAGATTTCCTATTGAGAGCTTCCCACTGACAGGACACATGCAAGGGGACAAGCTTTGGTGGGATGCTGAGGAATACTGGTGGGGTTATATATCCTTATTTCATCTTCAGAAGGCTCCCCCTTCCTGGTACTGAAGAGAGCTCTTCATATAAGCAAGAGCCTCATCTTAGGCCGCAGTGACTGTGTACAGCTCGTTGAAATCATCAGGACCTGGGGACACTTACCAGTTGTACAGCCAGACTCGCATTTCACCAGGAGTTGTGTGCATCTTCTCTCTGTGTGTAGCCCTGCTATGAGCTGTCTTCACCTCCATGTGTCTGTGTGTATTTGTTGGGACACTGGTGGTGCAGAGGATCTTACTTCTCCATTCCTTACGTGCAGGTGAAGAAGATGGGTGGCTTAGGGCTGCTGGCTATGGACGTGCCAGAGGAGTACAAAGGAGCAGGCCTCGACTACCTGGCCTATTCCATTGCCGTGGAGGAGATCAGCAGGGGCTGTGCCTCCACCGGCGTCATTGTCAGCGTCAATAATGTAAGTAAGTGTCTCGGGTTGTGTGTGAGACAGGTGTGGAACTGAGGGCTGGTGGCAGCGGCTTCTGGAGAGGGGCGTATGGGAGAAATGGGGTTAGCTCCTGTGGTTGGAGAGCACTTGGACATTAGGGAGTTACTGGATTGTTTCTTTACCTTCTAGAGGCACTAACTCAACTCTCAATTCTTGAAGTCCCTATATTTAGGGCCGATACTCAAGTTTGGCACTGAAGAACAGAAGCATAAGTGGATTGCTCCCTTCACTGGAGGAGAGAAAATTGGATGTTTCGCCCTTAGTGAACCAGGTGATACGGCTGTTACTGTTCCTTTTGCAGGGAACATAGGGTAGCTGCTTTCCTCAGTCAGGTTTAGGATGGACTTGAGGTGTGTAAAATTGTAACAGTTTGCTGAAGGGTGGTTTATAACAATTCTCTGTGAAGGAAGTCTTGCTGCCCAAGGTATTAACTGCCATCCCCATGGTCCATGCTGAAAACTTTCATCCCCTCTGTGTGAGCAGAGCTTTGGAGACGGACACATCTTAGGCACGTGTGCCTTTCCCCTTCTGATTTGGGTCCTGGGGAGGGACAGTGGTGACACCACCAGTTACAAGAGGTGCTGTGAGCTGACAGGGCGCAGGTGGGGCGTGAGTTTGTGCCCCACGCTGCCACTGATGGCCTCATTTGCTGGTGCCTTGCTCAGGGAACGGCAGTGACGCGGGTGCAGCATCCACGGTGGCACGTCTGGATGGGGACGAGTGGGTTCTGAATGGCACCAAGGCCTGGATCACCAACGCCTGGGACGCCTCGGCCACCGTGGTGTTTGCTACTACAGATAAATCCCTGAAGCACAAGGTACGTTCATTTGGGTCAGTCAGGAAAAAGTGGTGAGAGTAAAGGAGTGGTGCAGAAGAACTTTGAAGAGGTTGTGGGGACTCTATTCGGAGCTGTGCAGGCACTGAGCAGAGGAGGGGCTGATATGCACTGGCTTTGTTCTGTCTTAACTCTCCCTCCCTTCTGGTTACCCAGACGTGGCTTCTATCAGAAAATGTTTGGAGGAAGCCTATTGAGAGCCAGGTAAATGGGAAGTTGGCACCATTCCTAAGAGTTTATGTCTCTTTGCAGGGCATTAGCGCGTTCCTGGTTCCCATGCCAACTGCTGGGCTCTCACTAGGGAAGAAAGAAGACAAGCTGGGAATCCGCGCCTCTTCTACTGCTAGCCTGATCTTTGAAGACTGTCGGATACCCAAGGCCAACCTACTAGGACAGCTGGGAATGGGATTCAAAATTGCCATGGTAAGAGATGGATCGGGGTGAGCTGTGGTTGTGGACAGCCGTAGTTCTGAAGCTAATCATTTTCAAAACCATTTTCAGGCTTAAGATGGCTTTGGTGGGCACCACTAGCATAAGCTGTTCTGTGTAACACTGAGCAGTTGGCCCCTCTTGCCAACATGGGAGGTCATTAACGGGGCTTGATGCATTGTCAGTTTGCCATAGGTCCTTGATGTCACTTTTATTGTAGACTCAATGTGGCAGTTCTCAGGTGAAGAAATGCTCATGCTGCTGAGGTGGTGTGTCAGCAGCGGTGACATGTTTTAATTTTTCTCCTTTCCCAACCCCTCTATTCCTTCAGTTTCTACCTGTAGATAAAGGGAAAACATGGCATTTTCCCTAAATGCTGTGGCAGAGGAAAAGCTCTCCTGGAGGGCCAGGATGAGCTCTGGATAGTGCGTAAGGGCAGATGACATGTGAGTTACAACATGTGTGCTACTTCTGAGGAGTCAGGGTGCTGCGGAACACAGTGCTCCCTGCAGTGCTGCACTTCCCCACGGAGGTGTTCGTTGCTTCTGTACGGGCAAAACACTGTTGGTTGGTCTTGCTTTTGCAAGAGCTGAGCTCCCTGGAGCACAGCCCATTCATTCCCTTATGTCCAGACTGAGAAGATAAAGCCTTTTCTCACTGTGCTGTAAATTCTTCCTGTGCAAGGAAGCAGTTAAAGCCTAGTGGGCGAGGTGGTTCAGGCAAGTCATGTTATTTAAGCAGTGCTTCAGTGTGTGCACTAATGAGAAGAGTAAAGATGAAAACTGAGCAGGGTTTTTTGACTTTTAATTTTAGTTACCGTGCCATCAGGTGTGCAGTGAGCTAGGTCTGCCTGAAGGGCTCCTTAAAGCACATGTCCCTCGGGCTCTTTTCCTTTTTTTTACTTCCCCTTTCTTCCCCCCCAGCTAATAAGAAATAATACTTTTCCTTTGTGCTTTCTTTCTGTACCCTTGGCTTCTCTCTGCAGTGCCCAGCACGTTTTATAGCTCTGTTCCAACCAGGAATATTCTGAATCCAGGAAGTTTCTGAACGGAGGATACTAAAGCTTCCCAGCAAGATCAGAAATGCAAGTGTAGTGGTTTTCGTAAAAGCATGACTTGACTTGACTTAACACATATTTTGTGTCTTTCTCAGCAAACTCTGGATGCAGGAAGGATTGGGATCGCCTCACAGGCTCTTGGGATAGCACAGGCAGCTCTGGACTGCGCTGTGGATTATGCTGAAAAGAGAATGGCCTTTGGGTCACCCATCACAAAGCTGCAGGCAGTGCAGGTATGAGCCAGGCAGATGGGGCAGTGCCAGACATTGCTGGTGCTGCTGCCAAGTTCATGTGGTCTCCTGGGTGTGGTTTCAGGCCTGCAGTACGTTTTGCACTGTTTGGGATAAACAGGGCAGTCATTTTCTGTTTCAAACACCATTAAAACTGATGGTTGGGATGGAGGTGCTCCTGTTTGAGCAATACTGGCCTTGGCAGGGATGGGGAGAGACGTCTGCTCTGTGTCCTTGTGCAGGCAAAGGCTGCCATCTGAGCACGGGTGGTGTTTGTCGTTGCAGTTCAAGCTCGCAGATATGGCTGTGGCGTTGGAGGGCGCGCGCTTGCTGACCTGGAGAGCTGCAATGCTGAAGGACAACGGGAAGCCCTTCACAAAGGTATTTTCAGCCTGGCATTTGTCTCACAATGACAGGGCAAGAAATGACCCTGTGCCCAGCACTGCTGTTGGGGTTTAACCCATCATCCTCTGCTGGCTGTCCTCCGGCAGCCTGCTGAGTGCATCCTGGTCTTAGCCAAGGGGAGAGGGGTCAGCACTGGCACCAGTGATCAGGCCTGGCTCTGCACAGCGGGTCTGTGTGTGTGCAAGTGAGAGATGTACCTTTCTGTGCTACCTGCGCCCTCAGTGATGTTTTCCTCCCCAAAGGAAGCGGCGATGGCCAAACTGGCTGCATCGGAAGCTGCAACGGCCATCGCTCATCAGGTAACTCCTTCAGTTGACATTTCTCATCTACAGCATGCTTAAAGGGAGTTTGTGCTACCGCACAGCAAGTGTCTGAGGAAAATAGGGTGGAATTTACTTAAAAAACCAACCCACCCAACCAAACCAACCGCTGTGGCTGAAGCTGGTTAGCACAGCCATCTTCCTGGATTGGGAGGTGGGGGGTGGGCAGGGGTTTATGCTGGCCTGTGGCAGCTATATTACTGAAGTCTTATACCTGCTGCTGTCCAGGGCAGCGTCAAAGTTTGAGCAGGATCAGCAACGTGGCAGAGGGTGGGTGCACCAGTCAGGACTACACTAGTACGTTTGCAACATAGTGAGCAAATGGAGCGAGACCGCTGGTGTCTGCGTTTGT
The DNA here is from genome assembly GCF_000696875.1 of Nestor notabilis. Lineage (NCBI taxonomy): Eukaryota > Metazoa > Chordata > Aves > Psittaciformes > Psittacidae > Nestor > Nestor notabilis. The sequence continues at coordinate 64,738 of NW_009931648.1, read as the reverse complement.
TTACCCTTAACAAAAGTGCCTTAGGTGAACAAGGGTCACTAACAGATACCTCTGAAGCAATTGATTCTCTGCCTGGGACATCAGCACTGCTCTTACCCAGCTCACATTCTGTTTATTCCTCCAATTGCACATGGGCAGCAGTCAACTCCATGTGTTCTCCCTCCTCCCCCCAGTTATGCTTGCAATGAGCTGAGCTGCTTTTAAGGTGTCTGTATTGTGCAGCAAACAAATTCCTTGGCTCTGCTGCTTTTCTAACCTGCTGCCTTTGTTTCAGGCCATCCAGATCTTGGGCGGGATGGGCTATGTGACAGAGATGCCAGCAGAACGCCATTACCGTGATGCTCGTATTACCGAGATCTACGAGGGGACCAGTGAGATCCAAAGGCTGGTGATAGCAGGTCAATTGCTGAAGGCCTACCGTGGCTGAAGAAACCAACTAAAACTAGACACTTCCCCAGCGTGCCTCATAAAATAGTGCACAACAGGGACTGAGTCTTGACCCTCTTGACTGAGGCTCAGGATGGAAGTTTTCCTCACCAATGAGTAACTGACCCTCTTGTTAAAATGTGCTGATTCTTCAGACAACGTGTGGTGCATGGAAGGCCCTATCTAGGCTTTTAAGTGATGGCTGTGAGTGCAGGAGAAAGGAGGCAGCCTGGCCCTGTGGGGGAGCATAGGTCTTTTCCTGAACTGGAGCGTTGTTTTGGCTTGGTAGCAGCAAGATGATTTTACTGTTCAGGAAAGTCAGCAGCTCTCCTTGTGTGCTGCCCAGCCATGGCCTGGGAAGCATACTGGCAAAAATTGGTCATTATGTGGTAGTGGGTAACCAGTGCCAAAGTTAGAGGCAGTGAGAGACGTGACCCTTGTGCCTGTTCAGGGCTGTGGGCCACACTGGTCAGGGTTTGACGAGTATCATGTGTGAGGGGGGCTGTGCAGAGATAATGTTGTGGCAGTTGCAGCAGGAGAGGAGCCAGACCAGAGGACACGGGTCCTACCTCCCTGCAGGCTGTGGTTGCTGCCTGTGTATGTAAAAACAGCTCAGTAAAACCCCTCCATCTTGGCCAAGCAGAGCCTAGCAGCCTGGTCCCTCAGCTGCTTACGGCTGGAGGTGTGAAAGTTAAGGATAGAAAAGCTGCAATGCCCAGGACTGATTAAAAGAACATCAAACAGTAAAACCCCTCTGTTCTCAAAGCTGCTTTTACTGTAACAGCAACTCCCAACAGGAAAGAAATAGTGTGAAGTACAGTAACAGCCTTTAATCTCTACATGTGCTGGGCAACGAGGAGGAAATGAACAGATGACACACAAAACCTTACCAGGAAGCTTTAGCAGTAGCAGATATCCTCAATCAGCTATCTTTGGCAAGAAATTAACTTTTAGAAGATCCAGCAGTCAAAAGAAAAGCTCTAAACTCAGGAAAAGATGGAAAGGATTAAGACAGCAGCCTGTCCAGTCTGCCTCCTTGTCCAGACAACAAGCCCAGGAGAGAGGTAAATGGTTATTTTTCCTATGGTGCCTTTATTTAGATTTGTGTGGACAGAAAACCAGCAAGATTCTATTGCACATAAGAGAATGGAGAAGACAAATAAAACCCGTTTTTAAAGGACCACCAGTCCCTACCCCCTCTTTTTTATGCTAATGTGAATTCACTTATAGTATTTTCTTCCAGTCACAAGACACAGGAGCATAAACCACCAGCCAGCTCGATGGTGCTTTGAGTGCAGCGGGTGTCCACCAGGACAGACGTCCCAGCAACATACGTAATACCTCTGTGGGTCGCTAGAGGGCGACTGCATGTTGGGGCAGTCTTCGGGTCTTGCATTTCCCTTTGCTGTGCTCCAACCTGAGGAGGAACAGGAACAGAGCCAGGCAGTGCATTCAACAGGAGTATTTCTGCTGGAAAACCATTCTAATGTCTCTGAATGTATTGGAAATTATGGAGGGCTTCTAGGAGTGAGATGTTTGCTATCCTGATTCCAGCCTCTATCACCACTTTCATGATAGCTGACAGCTTGTTTCTGTGATTGTGTAGGAGGAAGTGATGTTGTTTTACCTCTCCTTGCAGCCACTCAGCATGAACAGGAGCTGTAGGGGCTGCTTGCTGCAAGGAAGGGAGGACTTAGGAACATAGAGTTACTGTTCAGTGCTCACCTGCAGTGACCCCACATGGTGAGCAACCCAGTGCAGTGTCACACTCGGGCCCTGCCTGCTGCACTGCTTCCCCTCGCCTCATCTTGCTGCTTCCCCAAGCTCTGCTTTACCACACCACCTCCACTCCGACTGCTCCCTCTCAACGTCACACCTTCATTTACCAACTCAAAATGACTGCAGCGTCTCCAGAGCGGAATGAAACTACGTGCACCATGGTTGACCCAAGGGGAAGAACAGCGCTGAGCACCTCAGCTGACAGAGGATACACCCGAAGAGCCTACAGCCTAGATTCACCAAATCCCTTGTGGACCTTCTGCAGGGAATACAGGAAACAGCATCACGTAATTGAGTGTTCCTGGGAGAGCCCTGCTGCTGCTGCTGTGAATGCTGGCTGTGATGCCTGTGCTCCTCAGGGCTGTTCCAGAAGAGAACTGCTGAAAGTGCAAAGCACAAACAAGTTTTGCAGCATTAAACAGGGAGCTCTTGCTGCAAGTCACCCCCAGACAGCACTAACCTGGCGGGGCGTGGGTAGGGCCGGGCTTGCCTCCGAGGAAAGGCTCTGGTTACAGGTGACGCCAACACTGCAGAGTTGGGGCAGCGAGATGGGAGGATCAGGTCATATCTAAATGAAAAAGAGGAGGGGGAGGAGGTGAGTCACAGCCTCACTTTTCAAGGCCAGCGTGGGGTTCGCCCCACAGCACTGTAAGTGTACATGAAGCTGGTTGCGAGGCAGACTGCTGGGAAGGAAGCAGGGGGATCCCTAACTGGAATCCTTTCTTAGAAAACACACAGCAATGAATGAGGAGTTACTCCACTCGCCCACCTTAGATGTCATGTATTTTATATCACAAATAAAGCTCCACAGTCTCTTCACATGAGTTCCCAACAGACTAAAGGAATAGAGCAGCTGTTCTGGGCTGTCACAATTAAATACACACAGGTGAGAAATTCAGTACACAATTAAATACACACACACACTCTTCCTGGGGAGCACAGATGTGAGCCACATCCTTGGCCTGTCCCCCACCAAGAACAAGGAGCTGCCTGGAGTCTGGATCCCCTTCTGAAGCATCTACCTTCCTCAGAGACGGCAGGACAGGGCTAACCTTGCTATTTCAGGTAATTTGGGGGGGGAGGAAGAGAGGGGGAGCCAAACGGAAGCACCGTCTCAGCCTTCCAAGTTTGAGCAGGGTACAAAATACAACGAGCAGCTTGAATTTCCAATACCCTTCACCCGTACTGGTTGGCCAGACAACCCCAGGTCGTATTTGCAAGATTCAGCGTGACCTCAGGGAAATTTCAACAAACAGTAACATTTCTAAGCTATTCCCAAAGATGCAGCAGAAAACCAGCTCCAGAACTGTGCCAGGTTTGTACAGTCCAATTCCAGTCCGTGTCCCGGCAACTTTGCTATGAACACGCTGTAGTCTGTCACCTTCTTGCCAGTGTCCTTTACCCTTCCTACAAGGCAGCTTATGTTAGTCAGAAACAATTATTTAACTATTTTCTGTGGTAACTTTCCAGAGGAAGGGCAGGTGCAGGCTCACTGCAGGACTGCGGCCAAGTCGTTCCTTACAGAGTTCAACAAGACTGTTAGACCAAGGCGGCATGAACCCGAGCTGACACGGAGCCCATGGCCCCACGTGGCCTCCACAATCCAGAGGACCCAAAGCAGCCTCTGCAGTTCCAGCCTCAAGCTGGGAAGATGCAGCTTTCGCCAGACTGGAGAAACAAGGACAAAGGTGCACCTGTGCTGAGAGGGCCCAGCCGCTGAGGTAGGAATCTGTGTAATGCCCCTTGTGATGCTGAGGTTGTTCCAGACAGGAGAGCCCCGGGACAAAGCTCTGACTGGCTCAGAAACCGTGGCAGAATGCTTTTCCCTGTGCAGATGTGGTTGTATTTAGTTATGCTTTGGTTAACCTCTGCAGAGCACCTCAGTTTCTTACCTTGGTGCATGTCAGAAGGTCACAGTGTGCAGGAGGACAATACAGCCTAAAAAGAAAGGCCAAGATTTTTCTGGTTAATTCTCATTAATTAATTTTTATTAAATATTTGTCAATTAGCACTTCTAGAACTTTTTCCAGAATGTTTTTTAAGTGCAGAAAATCATTCATAGGTGTGTTTTCCTGGCAGGGACTAAAAAATGCCACTGTTCATTCCAAAGGCAGGAACTGCCTTGAAGCTGAAAGCACCTGAGGTGTGCAGTACTATGGGACAGGTGGAAGGGCTGAGACGATAAAGCAATAGCAAGCTGGATCTAGAGGTGTTATTCCACTGCTTGGAACCTTAGGGGAGGGGGAGGATGGAAATCCAGAGAAGTGTTTCATTTATTTCTCTGAATACCCTCCTCAACATTTTATTCCCCTTCAAAGTTTGAGGTGTGTAGCTGAGAACTGATGCCTTTCTTTTGTCCCAGGCTGGCTGCACGTCTCGTCCTAACACTTGCTATGAGCAGAAAAAGCAGATTTGTAATTAATAGCTATTTGCTTCATTAAGAAGTGAGAGTTACCTGATGCTGAGCACTGTGGGCATGAGCTACAGGAAATGCTTTCAGCTCAGTGAAAGGTATGAACCGGGGAAAAACTGTTACTATAACTGAAGTCACCCCATCCTCGCTGCCACCCTGCGCCCCCACCCCCTGCTACACCCCCCTGAGAGCTGTGCTGCTGCTTGCTGTTCCTTTAGGTCTTTCACCTGTCTCAGAGGTCCCTTCCGCCAGCTCCGAGCCCGTCGGCCCGTGCCTGAGAACAGAGGAACGTGTCCATTAACAGCAGTTCACACACGTGGCTGGACACTGATTTCTACTGTGCTGAACGTGCTCTTCCCACAACGGCTGACAGAGCAGAAAGGAGCACACACACACGTCTCACTGAAGCTTCCTTACCTGAGGTAACAAAACCAGACCCCAACTCATTGTTGGGTCACATTCACACTTGAACACTCCTGGTTTCCTTCCAGTCAACTCATGGTTACCAGCATCTATCAAACTAACAAGAACTCTGAGCTTTCGGGGAGCTCCCCAAACCCAAACTGGCAGAGTATGGTAAAGGGAAAAGGTTGTAGTTACCTGAGGGAAGGCCTTCAGTCTGAAACAGCAGAGCTGGAACGGCTGGTTAAAAAACACAATGAAAACCTCCACATTTGACCAGGCTACAGGTACAAAGCAGCCACCACACAAACTCCAACAGGCACAACAGTAAAGGACAGTTTGCTTTTTCTTTTTTTCCTTTTTTTTGTTTGTTTCAGGGGCAGGGCAGGTACAGCACTACTGAAACAAAATGCAAAATACAAAAAAATAGAAAATAGAAAAAATGTATTTACAAGTGATACATTACTATGATCAGAAAGCACAAAGACAATTGCTGCTATAATACATGCACTGGGTCAGGAGGAAACTACTAAAAACCTGCACGGGGGCTGGTGGTAGAAAAACCAAATGAAGAAATAAAACAAAAGGAAAAAAGACTCCTCCTCCCCCCCTCCCCCCAACAGGGCTGGGTTTGAAATTTTTGCTTCCCTAGTTTGCTACATTGATCAAAATCAAATATCCCCTAAAGTCCATGAGTACAACCAGTACAAATACTACACTTGGTTTTAAACTGCAGGTTCAGTTGTGGGCGGGGGGACACCAGCAGCTCATCGTAGATCCATAGACAAGAAAGCCAGAGTAAACTGCTCTACATGCTAAAAATTACAGCAAGCCCCTGTCTGCTACATAGCATGATCTTAGCAGGTTTTCCTTTTTATTTATTCATATATATATCTATATGTGTGTATATATATATGTATAAAAATCGTGCCCTTTTTCACTGCAAACATGACATCTGGGTGGAAATGTAACTTGTTACAACAAATTTTTATATGTATACTGCAAGAAGTCACTCAATGTCTGTGGATTTAATAAGTAACCTCACACCACAGGAAATATTTAATAGATCAAAAAAACCCAATATGGTGACAGAAGAGCTTCTGTCTCAGTTCTTTTCAAACCCGAAGTCCAGCAGGAAACTGGTCCCAATGTCCACGAGGGGTTCTCTGAAGAAGCTTCAGTTGCTTAACCGTGGTTTCTCTTAGTGTTCACAAGTTTTTGAACGACTTCAAGCCGTTTTCAGTTTCAAGTCTGTCTCTTCCTCTCTCACAAAGGTAATAGTCTGGTACTAATCCATCCGAGTGAGGAAAAGAGGAAAGTGGCTGCAGTTGCACAAAGGGTCCCCAGTTCCACATCTGCAGGGAGACACGGAGCCACACAGAGCTCCAGGATCTTTGCCTTTTTCTTTTCCTCCTTTTAATACAAAGTCCTTTCATACAAGTCCCATAAGTGGTACCTTCCCAAGCACCAGCCAGTCCAGCTTCAGGAGACTACAAAGCCACAAGTTAAAGTGAAAAGGACCAAGGCAGAAGTTCAGGTCACTTCCTATCTGTTCCATCATACTTCCAGGAAACGGGAGCTGCTGGACTTGGAGTGGAAAGGCTCAGACCACATGCGACGTAGATCGCCCTGGGCAGGAAAACAGGAGAAGGGCCATGCTCTCAGAAACACTGACATCCACTTAGAATTCATGTTTTAAAATGCATGTATAATGGCAGGTATGTCTTAAAGCAAATCTATTCTTCACCTGGTTTGCAAGTTACAACAGAGACAGTAAAAAATAAACCCCCTTCCCTGTCAGGCCCAATTGTCTTATTTTGATGGCAGGTCTACCCAAAACAGGTTTCTGATGGGAAGGAAATATTTATGCAGGTGGAAAATTCTGCCCTTTCTTGTGCTCTGCAGAGCATTTGCTGTGTTTCATCAACTGCCCTGGGACCGGAAAGGCTACATTTTAAAATTCCAGTTCTGAACAAGCAACGGGAAAGAGGTAAACGAGGATCTGCCTCTGGTCTCTGCTGGATCTTTGTGCGTGTGTTCTTTCATGACCAGCCAGGCAAGGACAAATTCACGTATTTAATTAAAACAGCATTTACTCCTTCAGAATATAGCCTATAATTACTGTTACTTTATCTACATAAATCATCTTCTAGTTCAGGAACTCGCCTCTCAGTTCCTCAGTCCTCCAAAATGAAGATTCACCTCAGCAGCAGTGGTACCTGAGGTCTGGGCCAGGGCTGTTAAGGACACGCATCATCCTCATGAGAGGTGCTGCCCCATGCAAGAACAGGGAACCCGTTTCCAGCTGCCCCCAGAGCTTCCTGCTGCAAGTACATAATCCTGTCTTACCTTTAAATAGGCCATGGTGAGGAGCGGCAATAAAGTGAAAGGTACCAAATAGAGTAGGGCAGGCTGGGCTGCCCGGTGAATACGAGAAGCTACTGTTGCCGTTAATAGACCTGTGGAAGAAGAAGGGGACTGTGTTTGTACAGGTTGTATATGGATGTTCTCACCAGTTCATCCACACATGGCTCCCTTCCCGCTATTTCCACAGAGAGCCTGTGGAAAAGTTACTTCCCTGTGCTTCATCTTCCCTAAATAAAATTGAAACAAACCAGTCAGATTACTCTGTTTTACTATTAGATTGTGCTGAGCCACTTGCTCCAGTTCTGAATCTCAAAGATTAAGCTAAGAATAACTTGAACAAACTGCAACAAAAGGCAAAGGGGAGGAAGGTGACGGCACCATGCTCCCTCAGACCGTCAAGGGCTGGATACACCAGGAATTATTTTCCTGGATACTCGCCAAAATGCAGGGAGAAAGATGAGATGGCGGAGGAGGAAGGCTATTGGTAGGAAATAATCTTTCCTTTTCATCCTTGGAAGGGCTGCAGGAGGTCAGGATATGCACACACATGTCCTGACCACAGGGAAAAACCCATTTTATGTTAGGGAGGAGAGGGATGGCCACAGCAAATTATAAGCAGAATTCCAGTTGTGATTATTTACAGTTTTCTGTATGTACTAAACCATCAGAGGATCATAAACATTAGCAGTACAACACAAAAATGCAGGAATTACCTAGGTGAATTACCTACAGGTACTCTTGCACAGCATAATCCATCTAGAAACTCCTATATTGTTCCCATAGCCCAGGTACGAGCTATTGCACCTTCTATGCTAGTAAAGCAAAGTATAAGAAGTTGTTATCAAAAATACACTGATAATCTCTTTCACTCTCTAAATAAAATACAACAAACCTCTTAAGACTGCAGAAGGGTTTTTCTCCCTAGAACATGCCCATCAAACACAAAGAGAGGAGGATTAAAAAAGAACACAGCCAAGTGTTCTCTCAAAGCCTCTTTACACTTGCTTTCATCATCTTTTAAACCTACTATAATAACCCCACTTCCTGCTCACTAAGCAGCTACCCATATTAAACCAAGTACTCACCTACAAAATAGCCAATAAGTGTGCAGTGGAAGTAAGAGACCTTCTGCATACGGCCAGAGATGTTCCCTGGTCCTGGGGCACCACAGGAATCACTGTTGGCTTGCTTTTTGTAGTTATCGTAACGCAGGACAAAGCAGAGCAGAAGACCTGGCATCACAATATCGCCGATCCCCAGCATGGAGAAGTGGCTACCTGTGGAACTAGACAGCAACTGAAATTGGGTTCATGCCCAGAACACGAGGGGACAAGCTCTAGATGATTCCACTTTGGTTCTGAGCTTCGTTCTGCACATCCCTTCTTTCTAGTGGCAAACTTCTATGTAGTAGAATGCTGGCTAAATGCTGGCTACTGAAGATCTTTTCCTCAGTGATGGTGCCACCACCTAAGCTCTTTTTTAATCATACTCATTCTGACAGTAATGACATGTTGCTCCAAACCAGTTTATTTCTACCAGTAATGCTTAAGCTGCTCTTAAGTCACTCAGTGAAACAGATCCACCAATTCAGTATTTCATTCATCTCCCCAGCGTTGCTGACCATTTTATCACAGTGTTTAATACTGACACACGCTGCACCTTCATTCCCGTGCACACAGATCACCTCTAATACAAGGCAATAAGTCAATTTATGGACTTCTCAGATCTTCAGCCTCATTCAGATAGAACGCACAGAAAACTACAGTCTCACAAGATTCCCACAGAAGGGTCAACTGTTAAGTAGATTAAGAACTAAAATGGCCCATTTTTCATGAAAACGAAGCCTGATTAAGTTACCACAGAGTTGACAGAATAATTTGGGTTTTCTCATTGCAGAGAATCAACAACTGATGTCTGTAATTTCAGCACCCCAACATCTAAAGGAACAAGAGTAGAGTAAATTCACCAACATAACCTCTGTGTAACTGCTGGTGCACTGGAGCTTACTTACTGCCCATCAGGCCCAGACACATCTGATTAAAAACCTCAGATAGCACAGAACCCCTGTGGAAGAGAGATGGGGAATGATCTCCCTCCAACACACACCTACCCTGTAAAGCTGTCCCTGCTTAGAACAGTTTCTAACTCCCTTCCTAATCACTTGCAGTTATGCAGTGATCAAGACTATTCTGATGTTGTAACAAACCCTGGGTCTGCAGAATTCACACATACATCAAAAGGTGTATCCTGTTCTGAACAGGCCATTTTTAAACTTAATTAGGATCATGTTTGCCTGCTGTGAGCCAGAACATGAAGGTGTCCACGTCCTTACTGTTCATTCCATACCTTTTTATCATGAAGAGGGAGTGACTAAACAGGGAACTAAGCTAGTCTTTTCCAACAGAGTCAGCACTACTACAAAATACAGGGAGGGAAAAATTTTCTTACATAATAAACGCATAGTAAAAGAACAGCTGATCTTACCTTGGAAATACAAGTTTACCAGGCAGGGACAGACGGGGAACATCTCTACCCACATTTGGTCCCAGGTGAAGTTTCCGGGATAAAACATCCAGGGGATTATCAGCTGGTTGTGTGGCTACTTTCACCATCACGTTGCTGTTAAAGATGTAGGCAGAAAAAAAGACCTATGGAGCAAGGAAATGGTTAGAAATTACACAGCACAATCACAGAGCAGCTCAAAGCTGCGTGTCTTCTGCTTTGCTTATTCAAGAAAAGAAAGGCTATTGTCCAGATTTTCAATACACATACACTGTGTATTTGACAATAAAAGGCAAAATGTATTTAAAAAGCTCATAAAGATTTTTTACACCATTAATCCTCAACAATAACTGGAATATAATATCTGATATCAAGATACTGGTTAATATCTTGAGATCTTTGGGCAAAGGATCTATCCAGACTACGAGCAGATAGTCCAGGACTGCAGGCCCTTACTCTACAGCTCATCACACTGGGAAACCGACTGGCTACACACAAGCGCTTCCCTGGGTCAGTGCTTGGTGTTAGGCAAAAGGTAACACAAAATCCTTTCAGTATTACAAGATCTATTCTATCAGGTTTCTTGTAGAAGCGCAGTAAGATTTTCCCTGGGTATGAATCAGTTGCATTCCTGTTCTGTGGATTTCCCTGCTGATCAGGAGTTGGCACGTTCACACTGTGCAAGTGTGGATAAGGCTTTGTGTTCACTTGGAAATGCCCGTGCTGATCTTCAGCCAGGCTTTCACAATTTGAGGTCCAGTGTATCTTTTTAAATAATAAATTGAATTGCCAAAGTTGAAATCTTCTAGTCATGTTTCTGCTTCTGTCAATAATTGGTGAGGAAATCATTTTGTATCGTGCTGCAGACTTGAACGTCTCGGAATGGAGCAAAGAAGCTGATCTTCTGGCTTTGCCAGATTTCATCAACTTCATACTAGTACAATTCATGTGCAAGTGGCCCACAGCCAACTACAAATCCAAAGGATAAAAACAGTTTTAGCAAAACCAAACAAAACACTTACCCAAAAGACATCATAAATTAGTAACCCAGAGAGTAGCAAGCAGGAAACCTTCAGGCTGGGCAGCCGAACAAAGGCTATCATTGCAACACACAGGCCCATAGCCAGAGCTACAAATGCAAGCACAGAATTAGTTCATTAAAAGTAGCAAAACAAAACAAACAACATTCCCAAGCCAGTACCTCCCTCACAGAAAATCCCCCCAAAGCAGCCTCTGTTGCACCTGTGCAGCTCTGCATGCACAAGAGGACTGTCTACTACTTCCAAATAGTGAAATTCAGAGTTAGCAACAGTCCAAATACACTCCATAGCCAACTGTGAGCCTGCCCCCATGGAAGCAGGAATCCCTCTGCAGGCACAGCTGCCCACTCCACTCACCTTCTACTACCCACCACTAAGAAACGTTCTCGTGCCTTGTGTCCTAGAGACTCCACCACTGGCTACCCAGTTAAAAACAGAAGCAACTTTTTGGTTTGTGCCCCACACATAAACATCTACTTTTATGCTATTCGGAGGTTTTCTAGCAAATGCATACAATAAATAGAATCCTTGATAAATAAAATCTTAATTCAGAAACAGCCTGGGTACATGATGTTAGAACATGGTGTGACAAAAGCCCACTCAAGCCGATCACAGTCACAGAATTGTCAGTTGGGTTGGGAAGAACCTTAAAGATCACCACCCTCACAGGGAAGAACTTTGTCCTAATATCTAACCTAAATCTCCCTCTTTCATTTTTAAGCCATTTTCCCCTTGTCCTATCACTAATGCCCTTGTAAGACGTCCCTCTCCAGCTTTCTTGTTGGCCCCTTTAGGCACTGGAAGCTGCTTGAAGGTCTCCCCAGTCTTCCCCAGGCTGAACCAGCCCAGCTCTCAGCCTGTCTCTGCAGCAAAGCTGCTCCAGCCCTTGCAGCATCTCCGTGGCCTCCTCTGCTTGGGCAAGATTGTGGGCGGCTGCCCAACACCAACTATGAAATACTGTTGTTTGGATAGGCAGGGGTTTCCCAATAACAAGAATCCATGTGGAAGCCTGCCTACCAATGGGGAAAAAATATGGGCAAGTCTTTTCTTAACCCCTCTCCCAAGGGTGAATTTTCAGCCAGATCAACAAGCTGAACAGCACGGCACAGCTCACGTTAGTTCTGTTCCAAGAGGAATTCTGTCAGGGCAGAAAACTGACGTTACACTAAAAAAAAAAAAGATAATCCCAGTCTCCACATTTGTGTGATTTCCTGCTGCTTTAGGCCTAGCCTTGCACCTGGGCCAGGGCAACCCCAGGCACAGCTACAGGCCAGACAGAGAAGAGATTCAGAGCAGCCCTGTGGAGAAGGACTTGGGGGTGGTGGTTGATGAGAAGCTTGACATGAGCCGGCTTCAGTGTGCGCTTGCAGCCCAGAAACCAACCGTATCCTGGGCTGCATCAAAAGGAGTGTGACCAGCAGGTCAAAGGAGGTGATCCTGCCCCTTTACTCTGCTCTCGTGAGACCTCACTTGGAGTATTGTGTACAGTTCTGGTGTCCTTAACATAAAAAGGACATGGAGCTGTTGGAGCAAGTCCAGAGGAGGCCACGAGGATGATAAGAGGGCTGGAGCACCTCCTGTATGAAGACAGGCTGAGAAAGTTGGGGCTGTTCAGCCTGGAGAAGAGAAGCTGCGTGGAGACCTCAGAGCAGCCTTCCAGTATCTGAAGGGGGCCTACAAGGATGCTGGGGAGGGACTCTTCGTTAGGGACTCTAGTGGTAGGACAAGGGGGTAATGGCTTTAAACTTAAACAGGGGAAGTTTAGATTAGATACAAGGAAGAAGTTCTTTATTGTGAGGGTGGTGAGGCACTGGAATGGGTTGCCCAAGGAAGTTGTGAATGCTCCAACCCTGGCGGTGTTCAGGTAGGACGGAGCCTTGGGCACCATGGTTTAGTGTGAGGTGTCCCTGCTCATGGCAGAGGGTTGGAACTAGATGGTCTTAAGGTCCTTTCCAACCCTAACTGTTCTATGTATGATTGTATATGACATTCAAATATATTTCAACTGTTTACAAGTGAATCCCTAAAGAGATACATAAAAAGAAGCAAATCAATCTACGGTATCAGGACATTTACAAGGAATAATGGAGCCCTGCTGGGACCAGAGTATGCTTAAGGATGTGGACATCTGTAAGCAGATGTGTTTGTCTAACATCACACAGAATTATAAACAGTCACAAGCCTATTCCGACCAACTGAAACCAGTGAATCCAGGGAAAATAGATCATTCCATATGTGCCCACCAGCACGACAACGTGACCAGGCCAAGATGTACAAGTTATCCTTCGGACTCTCATGCTGTAATGATGCAGCTGTGAAACTATCTTACGTCTGCATTTCGCCTGCAAGGTGTGCAGCTCTTCCACCAAAACACCAAGGAAACACATCCCTGTGGATTCAAGTGGCACCGCAGGCCTGCCAGCGTGGCTGCTCGCAGTGCCCAGGGGCTGCAGCCCAGCACTGGCTCTGCCAAACCCACCTTATCTTCTGGGAGTTGATAAGCTCAGCACAGCACCGAGCATCACAGCTGCCAGTTCAAACACAGTAATGGGATTACTCTCATAAAAATGTACCTTAAATAGTGCTGCACAACTGCACTTGCTATAAAATGTAAGCAAATTACTGAGGTTTAAAGAATTTGACACAGCAAAGCAGCGAGAAAAAGAACTGCATTCAGTCATTCAATATAGCCTTCAGTTACTGACTTCCTCTGGCAGAAGAGCAAACACAAGGGAACAGTCTGTCTTAAATCAAAGAGGTTTCTCTAAAGCCAATGTTAACAATAGCCCAAACAAGCCTATATTTAGGAGTGGATTTCCAGGTTATAATTAACTAGAAGTGGAAATATTTTAACCAGCATGAGGTTTTATCTGTTGGTCACACAACTGATTTCTCCGTTACTGACAGGAACACAGGCACACAAGAAGGCACTTTCATCAAACCAAGCAAAGACTGGGCAGAAAAGGACACGGAAAAATGTCCTTTAGATGACAGTGAAATACACATGATAATAATTATGCGGTTTTGCAACTGCCTTAAGAAATATTGGTAAATTTAAAAAACAGAAGGGAAGCAAGGATGCCTTAGAGCAAATACAAGTAAATCAGGCCGACAAGCAGTCAAACCACTGAGAGGCTTCTCAAATGGAAGCCAGCTTCCTTCTGCAATGAGAAACTCTAGAAATCATGTGGGAAACAAAGTCATCTGTACCCAAGCTCATGGATGGTGTTGACACATTGTATAAGGCAGATCTGAATTGAAATACATTATATAAATCATTAAGAAAGAGAAAGAGAAAGAGAAAGAGAAAGAGAAAGAGAAAGAGAAAGAGAAAGAGAAAGAGAAAGAGAAAGAGAAAGAGAAAGAGAAAGAGAAAGAGAAAGAGAAAGAGAAAGAGAAAGAGAGAAAGAGAGATAGGAGAGAAAAGGGAGAAAGAAAGACAGAAGGTGGGGAGAGAGGGAGAAAGAGAGAAAAAGGGAGAAGGGAGGAAGAAAGGAAGAAGGGGGAAGAGTGTGTGTAGTGAGGGGGTGTAAAATGGCCACACAAAAGGCTCTGGGTAGAAAGTGCTGGGCAATGAAGCTGGATAACGAAGCCGAGCAAGAATGAACTAACTGAAAGAGTCAACCTTCAACTAACAGAACAAATGAACCTCAGGGTCCCTGCAAGCATGCTCCTTGCAGAATAAGGATATTGTGAGGACTAAGTATATTCTCACGTACATGCTCAGGCTCTCTGGATACAGTGTGGTTTTCAGCTTTACTGCACTACAGAACAGATGAAACCACCAGGATGCTGGTGGTGTGGTGCTGGTTTACAAAGCATTGTGCAAGCTACCAAGGTTTAAGCTTCCCCCACAGGCCACCAGTTGACCTCTGATAGAAAGAGGTAGTGAAGTTTTGATCTAATCATGTTGCTTTAAAACTCTCAAAGTGTACTTTAAAGAGTGGGAATAAGAACACACGTCAGGAAGCAGCCTCTGCCCAGTGGCCGCAGCAGTGAAAGCCTGCAGCAGTTCCCAGGGTATCCGTGACTGTTCAGTTCACTTTGTAGCTATAGACAGACACTGTGCACATCTGCAGCATTCCCACTGTACATCTCTAGCTGTGTCCTCTGTTCAGGAAACCTGTTAACCAGGGGACAGTGACCATCCTTGATGACTGTCATCAATCTGCTCTGAGACATAAGCATTTCAAGACCTATAAATGTGCATCATCACATGCCAGAACAACCCCCTGGAGACAGTATCTGCTCATTCTATCCTGTACAATGCCCCTGGCTTTAGAAACAGTTCAACCAACTACTGCACAGTTGGGAGAATTGTAGTATTTGAGCAGTGAAGACAGCTCTGGCAGTAACCGCCACACCTCAATTTTGTAAGGACTAGAAATGACCATGAAGTACTCCCCCTCCTTTTTACTCGGCTCTAAAGTAGAAATACTCTCACAGAGAGAGAACGAGCTCCACATCAGCAAACCAGACACACAAAACTTGAGGTGTACTGTCAGGAGGAGATGCCTGCCCCGCTCCTCCCTCCCACCACTGGCCCAGGCGACGTGAAGCCTGTTCACAACATCTGGTTCATTCTGAGACAGCTCCGACTGCAGCACAGCCTGCACAGGCCCGCATGGGCTGAGGGGCTCCACTCGCATACAGGGTCGAGCAGCACTTACTGCCCATGTTGCCCTCCAAACAAGATGAACTAGAGTCTCAAGGATTCACTTATAGAGAAGCAAAGGGTAAAGGCAGAGATGACGTGGTCCCATTTGCAGCAGTATAGTATCAGGAGTAAAACTGCAGAGTCTGTTTCCTTGGTGAAGGCAAGTAAATGCTGTTCCCTGTTCAGTGTCATTGACAAACATTGATTTAGTTGGATTTGAACAAATGACATGAGCCTTACCTATAGAGTTCAAACTCTCTTCATATAAGCTACATAAAATGCACCAAAGCCAAACAGTATCACCACAGTTCAGTAAACTCTAAACAAGCACCAAGAGGAGTAAATCCCAGAAACCATTCAGCACCAGCAGCTCAGTGCCGTGCAGATTAATTACCTCAAAGCCCACTATTTCAGACTGAAGCACTCACAAAAACAGCTATTTTTAAGGAAACACTTCTGTTGGTACCTCCGTGTAGACAAGTCTTTTCAGATTTTGCCAGAATCCATGCCTGACATCCCGTTTAGCTTTGTAGCTCCTGCAGATCAAAAATCACTCTTGATTTCATGATGGGCTACCCTGCTTCACACGAACCAAACTTGACCTGCATTTTTTCATTTAGTGTCTGGGTGCTGTAAAATGCATTCCCTCAACTACAACAGGTGGAACTTTTAGAGCAGCAAAAAGCACAAATGAAACATAACACTTGTAAACAAAAGAAATATTCAAGGTGCCATGAGAGGTTTCAGTGCTAAGGACTTGCTGCTGCTGCCTCATTCCGGAGGAGCTGGAGAGCGGATGTGATGTAAGTTTTCTATTCCAACAAACAACTTCAAGGGCAGGTAATGTTGTCCCAGCTATTTTTCCTCAAGCAATCACAACCTCAGGGTGCCATTTCACAAGATGTCCTATGCCAATTTAGCTGCCTGACACTGCTGAGAAGCGGAGGTCTTGCTCCTGGCTTCCCCATCATCCCTTTGCAATCATATCCACTTCATCCTCTCAGATCCTATCATGCTGCCACTTACCTTTAGCCAAATATAGCACATACCTGACTGCACAATAATCCAATTCATCTTACTGCAGCAGCAGCAAAATAGCCTGGCAAAAAAAGAGTACGCTGCCATTCTAGTGAGCTGAATCAGTTTACCATGTGATTAAGTGAGTGCCAGAGCTAGCACAAGAGCTCTGGGAGGCAGGAGGGGAGGAGGAAAGCTCCTTTTCAGCCCAGTAAGCTGTGAATTCAGTTCAACCAGCATGACAAAAAAGAAATCACACCTCCAAGCCAACTGGATGCCTGCCAGCTTCACCCACCTCCCCATCCGTGGCAAGCATCAAAGAGATCAAAGACAATCAGCTACTGTGAACTGTCTCACAACAAATTATTTGATCATTTGAACCAACGAACAAGAAGATGCACAGCAAAAATTAAGCAGATTGTAAAGATGAGGTTGTGACTCACAGACACCACTGCCTCCACACATCTTTAGCTACAACTGGCGATTCACCCTCACCACACAGGTGTGGAATATCTTTCATGAGTGTCCTGGCACTTCCTTGGAAGCTTTCACAAACCAGAAAAACAGGTGTCCCAAACACTACTCTGGCATGTTCCTGACAGTGGCTGCTTTCAGGGAGTCTACCACACAACAGTACAGCTCAGCAAGCCAGTATTATGTGCACATTTCAGCAGTCGTCACCAGGGGATGGGATTTATCAGAACAGGCACAAGCCACTCCTAAAATCCCCTGATTCACATACTCACCATCCATAAGGAGCCAGTGGCCAGTCAGGACCCAGATAAGGACAAGCATCACAGACAGAGAAAATGAGAGCAGCTCAGCAGCAGTGAAACGCCCGCAGCAGCCAAAGGAAATCCTAGGAACAACATATAAACATTAGCTAGAAGATTTTATGTTTCCATTTAAAGAACAGAAAATGGACCCTGCTGGAACAAGGCTCAACTGCTGATGAAAGATGCCAAGAACAACTGAGGGGAAGTTCCTTTGCCACAAATAGGTACCAAAACAGCAACAAAATAAAAGCTTTCCTCACATTCAACTACTGTGTGTAAAGCCTGAACTACAGAGATGGAAAACCCCCCTGTAAATCTTGGCACCTCTCTTGAAATTGTTACCATGAATGCTATTTCCTAGCAGCATCTAAGATAGTGCTTTTTGCAAGCATGAACTCCAGCCACAAGGTTAAAAAAAGAGATCAGTTTCAGAACATGACATTAACAGCTGTAATATTCACCGGTTTAACTCCAGTCTCTGAAAGATCCAGCATTAAAATCCACAGCCCAATGTTAATAAACATTAAAATCCAATACCAAATCCTAAACTCTGAAATCTCAGCCAAAATAAGCCAAACTTGTTAAAACCCACTGTTGGGAAATCTAGTCCCCTGCAATGGTAGCGCATTTCCTCGGCTGGCAAGCATGTGTGACTTGCAGAAATTGTGCTTCCGAGTTTCAAAGTGGAAACATGGTGTTCACACAAAAAATATGCACAAACATCAGCCCCGAAGCCCTGAGGTCAATGCTCAGAACCAAAGACTCCGCTCAAGAACTCTCATTAAAAGAAATAAACACAACATACAAGAAGAGGAGCAAAAGATTGTTCAAGTCCTTACTTGTTTTGAGGTGAACAAGGCCGTGTTAAGTACTGGCACATCGGGAGCAGAAGGAAAGCAAAAGCTATCGTCGCAAGGACTAGAAAAAGAAGAAAAGGCAATCTTAGTACATTCACACCTAACTTCTACAGTACACAAACAAGCTTCTCCAATCTGAAAAAGCTCTTGCAACAACGTCCTATTATCATATGCTGCAGTATTATTAAAGCAAGAGCAACGAAAGGCTCCAAGGTTTTCTCCAGAACTTCTGGTGTTAGTAGGCTTTCAAACTGTTGCCAAAATAAAATCTCTGAAAGGAATGCAATGGCCAGTCCCCAAGCCTTAAAAAAATAAAATAAAGTCTTGAAGCTATTCATGATCAGCTCAGCAAGAAAAACAGTCCTCAAATATTGTGAGAGTCAAAAAGAAAAAGAACTTACTACAAACTGGTTGTGAGGTTCTTTTAAAATTCTTCAAGATGTCCTACAAAGTCTGCAGAACTTATGGGGGTTTTCCACTTTTTAACTCCTCCCTCCCCCCCATATCTCACTCTAACCCCTTTACTCATTACCAAAACAAGCAGAACTTAAAATAAATTACAGCCAGTAGCTGGACACTTCACTTTTTTAAAATACAAAGTGCTTTAAGTTTTTGAAAGCAGGACAATACAAACCCATACTTATCCAAACAGACTATTCCCATAAACATTTTCTTTTTAAGGAGCATACTTATCCCACCCACGCCTTTGTGAAAACCTTTAGTAACTGCTGGTTTGTACAATCATTTTTCCTTCCAGCTCTTTTAAATATCCTAGCACTGAATTTGCACTAAGGACTGCTTAAAAGGCTGCAGAGTGAGGGCCAGGAGACACAGACAAGGCAGCAGCACACGTACAAAACTCCTGTAGCAAGAACAGATGGAAGTGGAAGTGGAAGAGTTGCTCGACACATTCTGCATGCTGCAAATAAAATCTTCGTGCTGCCCTCTACTCACTCCTTAAACTGGGGTGGCTGCTGTTGGGTTTTAAAAGGGATTTTTTGTTTTTCTCTTGTCAAATGAAGAGGATGGGAAGGAATCAAACATTCTCTCTAGTACACAGCCTAAGCTAACTGGAGAAAAGAAACGGGATGTGGTCAAACCACGTTTCCATCCCTCAATCCTGCCCCTTCTGGTGGGAGAGAGATAAAAACAAACAAACAAACAAATAAATAGATTCATTTAAAAAGAAAGCTTTAAAAAGCGTCTGTAGGCAAAGAGCACCGTGCAAACTCCCAGCTCTCTCAGTATTTCAGAGAGGAGGAAAGAAAGCAGAATGGGTGGGAAAAGAACAAACAGTGTGAGCGTGGCAACTCCGCACATGCTGAAACAGGAACCTTTCCAGAGGCACCTGGCAAAGTTCACTACCCAGCAAGGCCTGTGCCCTGCTGCCCAGGTCCTTGTGCCACCACAGCCAGAATGACTCCTCCTCAGCCCAGATTGACCCTCTTTGCCCTTGGAATCTCTCCCTTCCCTCCCCTCCAGCTCCTCTCGGCAGGGAACCCTGCGTCTCCTGTCCTGTATCCGCAAATGCTGCCACCCCCAAGCTGGGCTTGTTCAGAGTATAAGAATTAAATGTAATCACACTAATACAAAGTGCCCATGAGTACCCACTCCCAGTCTCACTCCTGACTGTCCAGGCTTCCAGTCATAAGTTTCTCTTCCCTCCAGTCTCAACACCTATTATTCAATGGGCAATCCTTTGGCTTAGCTCCTGCCTGCAGGCAAAGCGCCAACTCTTCAGTTCTGGCCCCTGCTCAGCAGCTGGTCCTGGCCCTGGCCTGTCTGCTGTGCCTGCCCTTGCTCCTGACTCTTCCCGAGAGACAAATCCTTGTCGGAGGAAGGTTTAAGAATCTGCCATCAGCTGTAATGTAGAATTTCCCCACATCATCCTCTATAATTTACAAAAAGAAGATGTAAATAGCACTACTTCAGCTTCAGGGGACAGAGGGTTGAGTCCCACAGCTCCCACATTCCCCACTCCAGCAGGGTTTGCATCCTGCTGTGCATTTCAGAGGGTCTGGGGCCTAAGTGCCCTGAGCTTAATGACACCCTCTGATGCAATGCCATGGAAAAACACAAAAGTATCGTAAAACCAGGTTAAAGAATAAAGATACCCACATACACGGGTCCAGACAGACTCAACCCTCTTAAAGCTGCAACAAACCCCAACTGACACAAGATCATCTGATTACACACCACAAATAAAGTTATAAATGTCAAGGTCATTCTGGAAATTAATGGACCAATAAATGCGACAAATCAAAACTGGTCTTTTGTCATAAATATTCCCTTATAACATCTTACATATTTGTGTGTGTATATATTCCCCTAATATCTAGCAAATAGTAGACTTTATCTGAAGTAATAATTTAATTTTAATAGGAAAGAATGTGTATGTATGTCATAGGTCAAAGCTATAAAAGCACTATTCAGCAGACCTCTACAGCACTGTGCTTCCAGAACTGGACAGGAGCCTCCAGACTCATGTCAAGAGCAGAGATTTGGATTTCACCCACCAGCATCGGCCAGATCAAGAGGCTGGAGAGGATGCATAGCTGGGGACTTAAACCACGAGGGCAAAGCCTGCACTGCACGTACATGAAGCAGGAGAGGATGAGAGGTATTAGGGGGTTAAGAATCTTCACAGACTTAGTATGAGGACTGAGGAGTACAACTTTTAAAAGCTGCTGCATATTTGGAACAGTGGGAAGAATCTTGCTGCCCTGGGCAGCAGCTTTAAGAACTGCAAAAAGATTAAAAGGCAAAATTTTATCTTATTTTATTTTTATTCTAAGTCCTGATATTGACTTAAATGACAAAATGTAAATAATAATAAACAGGATCAGTGGGTCTGTAATTTATTAGCAGACAATAGTTTAATTTTTTTCTAAATTCAAGTGGTGCAAAATTATAATACTCAAAATACTAGTGAGACCAGAAGTACAAAGTAAAACTGTATCAAAGTAAAACTGTATCAAAGCAAATCCCAAAATTAAACTAGGAAAAGAAGTCTCTGGATGGGATCTCCAGAGTTATGCTGTAATCATGTAAAGTACCTGAACTATAAAATAACGTACATTTCTGAGCACTGATTTCTAAACAAGTGAACTTTACATAAAATAACAAATCCAGCATCTTTTAGAACTCTGGCAATTTATAGTTCACTAGGCTTAGCAAACCTCCAAGTGGAAAATACTTCTCAAATACTACTTGTCAGTTTATTAATAGCACAGAGACATGAAACTACAACTGTGAAACCTGATTTTTTTCAATGCCCTATGTCATGTATTATAATCCTCATCAACAATACTTAACTAAATCAGTGCTTTCTGTTCTATTCGAATTCTTATAAAGAGAAGAAAACTTAGTCACCTGCTGTGCATATTGTAAAGACAACTTGAACTGAGTCAAAGAAGAAGAACATAACTAGGAGAGACACAGACGCTCCGATTGGCAGGAACAACGCCTGGGTAGAATCAATGGTTTGAATACCTGCAGAAGAAAAGAGAGTGACATTTAACTTGGCTGTTCCTTAACCACACACACTGACAGCCTGCCCTCACCACCACACCTGGGGACCCTGACACTGTAATTCCATTTCAGCACTGGTGCAATAGAGACATTCACTCTGAGATCCTTGTGCACTGTCATAACTGAGCACAGCAGCCTGTACAGAAACACTCCAGCTGCACCACATGGTCACAGGGGCTGGGTGCACAGCAACAGCTCTGCTTGGCAGGACTCAAGAACTAGAAGCTGAAAGAAAATGTTTGATTTTTTTCTTGTTATTCATTCTATCTATGGTGCAAATTACAAAAATAAACATTATTTAAGGATTAGGAATAATATAGCAATTATATGATTGCATCATTTTACACTGAGCAATATAAACTTGTTGAAGAGGGCCTATGAAAGTTTTGCTTAACCTCTCAGCACAAGGTAAAGAGCCTGACCAACAGCAGAGCTGCAGACAGTGTAAGGCTGACCCAGCTCATGCAAAGGGTGCCACCGCTTCGAATTCCACTTGGGTGAAGGCCACCATGCACTTAAATTGCACCACTGATTGCAATCACCAGATAACATCAGCCCTAACAATGAAGGGCAGTTTTCAAAGAGCACGCAAGTCATGTACCTGGTTTTGAAGCTAACAGCTCAGTTCACCATGCCCTGCCATCGCCCTGTGTGCTATAACACGTGAGCATGATTTTTTGTTCATTTAGAGCTGGAAGCAATTTTAAACAGTGCAGAGATACTGAAGAGTTTTATTCTGATTACCTCCCCCACCTCAACCATGCAGTGTGACTACAAGGGAGATTAATTAGGGCACAGGACATTTTTTACAATATTTTACCATGAGTTTTTAGAACTACTAAGAAAACTGAGAAGATCAGGCTTTGAAAAGCCCACCCATCCCTGCAAATTCTCATAGTTAACCAGCCCCTGTAGCTGTATTTACCTTTGATCATGAGAGGGGGGAAGAAGCCATAAGTAGTAACGCAGTTAAAAATAAGGCATACTTATACTTGTAGAGCATTAAAATAACAGGTTACATCTGAAGTAGACACTTGATGAGAAGCATCCAAATGTCTCTAATGAAAAATTAATACAAGACTCAGACCTAGATGAGATCTAAAACCCGCTGAACATCACTAGGTTATTCCAAAATAATTAGACACTGCTGTATGAAGCACAGTGTTACTAGTCCCAGGATTTTAAGGATAAACTTTTAGGTTATCAAGCAGAGTATCTGTGCATATGCTATGTAGACACATATACAGAGACAAGCACATACAAGTAAATACACACGCACACATTGTTTCTGCATGTCAGAATGTGTCTAGTTTGTTTTTTCTGTGGAAGAGTGGCAAGTTGTCTAAATAATGGGTTACCTGCACAATTCATACTTACCAACCTATGTCCAAAAACCTCAACACATGAAATGCACTCACTACAACTTAGTCTCTGTCCTAAGTATTTACCCATTTTCATATGGAGTCCTGACATGTGCACTCTTACTCTTGCACATAAATAGCACAATAAATATGAAAAATAGAAAGCAGAACTCAAGTCACTTGGGGTTTCAATGTTACTCAGGTCTGGTACAAAAGGGTAAATAAAGTACAATATAGATAGTCCAGTGATGACAGTGCAAAATTTCTGTGTTCTAATCTGTGATTCAGATCTAGTTCCTCCTGTTTTGAGAACAGCATTTATTCACATGCCCTTCAACTTCCCAAGGGAAAAAACAAACAAAACGAAACCCCAGAAGTGGCATACTACAAACCACCTTGGCATATGGGAATTAGTGCCTGTAGTGTTACATGTCAAAGTGCTTCATCTCATTTCTGATCATTTTGACAGCTAATCCCCTTAATGTGCTTATTCCCCAGCTCCAGCCTGTCTTCTCTTACCACCCAGATGCCAAAAGCCTCAACTGTTCACTGCTGAATAACCAAGCACAGCAACCTATTTGCTCTGTGTTGCCAAGAGAAGCTGTACTCCAGCAACTATGTAAATTCCAAGAGCCTATATTAAAGAAAAAATACCCCCCCCAAAAGCAATATATGTTATTTAATTTATACTTTTACAAGTTATATTTCTTTCTTTAAACAAAGCAACCTTAGCATTCAGGGTTTCACGCACAGGGCTGCCCACGTATCTCACTCCTGCCTTCTAAACTTGCAGAAACCGTTTTAGAGCCTAAATTTATATGGCCAAGATATGGCCACATAAGTTGCTCTAACTTAAACTCATGTGTGAATTTACAGCACACCGTGTACAATGCATTCCACTCTAACTGTTCACATACATATTTTTACCTGCAAAACACTGCATCTCAAATGGCCAAGCTGCCTGGAATCTATTTATAGATTACAGAGGGGACAATCATCACATAGCAGTGGACACATTAAACCCCATTCTGAATAGACTGGTTTGTTGTCCATTATAAACGAGTTCCCCAAAGCCATGTGAACTCTATACTTTAATTTCTCTATTGACAAAGATGAATCATCCTTATGGACTTGATAGCATAGGATGAAATCTCTCATTGCTTATGGAGTGGCTAGTATGTCATCATGAGACACTCCAGACAAAAAGAAATTTCATTCCCTTCTCCTAACTGTGTGGTAGAGATTTTTGAAGTAAAGCCATTTCCATTTCCAGCAAAACCTGACCAAGTGTGCAGCATGCAATTTTTACGCATTATGGACATGCTACATTGATGTTTTAAACCCATGGGCATGAACTAGACAGCAGTATTAGTGCATGGCAAGATGGCAAGTGCCCAGACAAAACAGCTCCATTCCATCAGGTGAATCAACAATGCATGCAGCTGAAACATGTGGACAGATGAAGCAAAAGATGCAACATACTGAAGTACAGAAGAAAGATAAGGAGTAAAGCTAACCCTTACTGTTATTGGTGCTGTTGCCATTAAAAGACCCAGCTGTGCTGCTATTGTCCTTCTCTTTGTCTTGATTCTCAAAGTCCATGTTAAGAGACCTGCAGGAAACAAAGCAAACTTAACAGACAAGTTTTGAACTCATCAGCTACCATCTCCTTATCATTCTACCAACAGCACTCTGAAAAAGCCCTTTAATGCTAGTTACTAGAAAAAACACCACATATAGAGAATTAATAAATAAATAAATATATAAATAAAATAAACACTTACAGTTACAGATAAGGCACCAAGTTACACAGGTTCTAGCAGTGAGACCAGTCACCACAGAGTCTGAGCTGGTAAGCGTTAACAACAAACCATAACGAAGATACTGATCTGTGTTACTGGGAAGTGTTGAACATGATAGATATGCAATAAATGGTTCAATTCTCTGATGAATTTGAAGTCTTTCAAAGTTCTTATTTTGATTCTTTTCACTCAAATTCAACTATCAGGTTTCATTTTTAAAATAAGATTATTTCCTCCCTCTAAATCTTGTTATAAATGATGACCAAAACCAGCTTAAAAGTAATTGTCTGCTGAAGATAAGGTCTTACTTCACTGAATAAGTTTCAGCAAAGCCTAGGAAGTAACCAGATACACATTTTACATACACATAGAACAGATGACCAGAGGGAACTCTGAGTAAATAATACAAATTAATACAGGAACTGAGGACATTCCCCTATGTACCCAGCTCAGCCGTAATTGACTCATTTTTTCATTTTGATATACACACCTAAAAAGTTCCCAAATAACATTGTATTCTACCCGCTTTGCCAGAGTCCTTCACTTACATGCCAAAAGTTGTTGGAATACAATTTAGAAGTTGCATCACTTTCTGAAATGGGGGGATTTTGCTTAAGGTCTGCTTTGGCCAACAATTATTTATATCATTACATTCTACATTGTTTTCAGTAAAAATACTAGCAATCAAATTTACCATGATAGTCCCTCATTCTGATACACGCATGTTATCCATGATTTAGCTGCATATTTATGTATTACAATAATCTACAGAGAACCACCGGAAGCACTGTATGGTTCCCACCATACAGCTCCTGTCTTAAGTCTGCAGCAGCATAAAAGCATTCCAGAATAACTTCAAGGTCAACAGGCGTTATTAAACTCCTTTTCAAACTTAGGTGTAATTGCACTACGCAAAGTAAATAAATTCTATTTAAATTATCAGACATGTAAAAAATACACCACAATCTTCTATACAATTCTACAGGTATGAAAGTTATTTCATTTTAGTGTATATGTTAACTATGCAACGCACAAGTGAGCAATTCTGTGCTGCAGTCATACAAGCTGAAATCAAGCACTCACAGGTCTATAGTAGCATGACTACTGTGGGGTATTAAAGAAAGAGGGGTTCAGTAGTTTCACTGTACGGAACAAACATGAGAAAAAGGCTCTACCAGTATAAACCTGGTTCGTTTCTTCTGTTTCTGTTACGCAAGCAGTACGAAATTAAAGCAGCTTTTTGGCTCAGGCAAAATATGAGGAAGCTCCAACCTCAGACATACAGTACAGAGATTATGGATCATCAGCTAAAAAGTTATCGAAAATACAAAGAGGAAATGGAGAACACTAAAATTCTAACAAATTAACCTGTTTTCTTAGCTTATTCTTCTAAAGATCTCTCTGCTCTGCATTTTGTTTGGGGTGCCTTTATCCTTCGTTCACATTTCCTTTTTTCCCTGTTAATTCATTGTAGCCTCATAACTTTCCTCTCAAGCTATATAAAAATCTGGGAGGAGGCTGACAATCCTCTAGGACTTGATCCAAGATTCAGCCAAACAAGACAATTCTCTTCTCAGCGCAGCATTTCATTCCTCCCTGAGTTAGTGCAGTTTAGCAAGAACTTCACACCATCCTTCTCCCCATGGCACTGGGCAACTCATAATTTAAGGGACTGCTATCAGCAAAGAAAACTGGAAATAAACTATTAGATCTACTGCTTGTGAACAGCTTCAGCCGTTCTGCTTTCATTCCAATAATATCAGCAATAATTACCTACAAACATCTCTACCTCAAAAGTACACATAAATTAGGGAATTATTTTCACTTAGCAACACAACTGCTGGTCCAAGATCTCGGAATAATCTCCAACTGGTTTATGATGCGGCTCTTCCCTCTGCTACGAATTATCACTAACACAATAAAAAGTCGAGAAGTGATCACTAAAAGATCTTCCATGAAAACACCCTCCAAGAAAGTTAAAAATTATATTGTAGAACAAAACCTACTCAAAACTACTGGGCTGTAAAGAAATTGCAAGCCGAGAAACACTTGCTGTTTTGTTCCAGTTTCTGCCGGGCTTCCAAAGGCAGCATTCAGCCAGCACCTCCCATCAGGCAATAAACTACACAGTTGTTTCTCCTGTGGGCCCTCACAGCTCGAGTTGGTAGGATTTCTAGCACAGTGTTTCAAAGCAAGCAGCTCAGCCTCCCACGGGGAACCACTCAGTAGGGTTATACTAAGGCCAAAGGAATGAGTAAGCTGCTGGCACACTACTACCATGAAAGTTCAGATTCAGCTATGGATCACTACCACTGGAGTAATGCTTCAGGGAAACCCCGCAGGAGAATAGTCTTACGAAACAATGGAAGAAATATGAAAGCAAATATGTATCTATAGGGGTGCTTGCAGATGCAATATACTGAGAAGTTCCTTTTTGCTCTACTTTGGCAGGACAGTCACTAACCTTAACAACTCTGGGACTATGAGGATTGTGGGTTGCCACAGAATTGCCAGATTCTGATTGCTCTAAATAAAAAGTTACAATCAGAATCAGTCATTGACCTGAGACAAGTTAATTCAACCAACTCTTAATGCATATTACAGAGAGCAAGCCTGAAATGTGTTGTGTGCTATAACATGGCTAAAGTAATTTGTAGAACAGTCCTGTGACATTACAGGACAAGTTCCAATACCAGATCTGGAGTGGGAGTAAGAATAAGGGAAACAATAGCAGAAAGTGCACATAAAAATGTCTTCACTGCCTACGTGGAGTAAGACTGCCTGAGTCCCATGCCTCTGGTAAGAATATCTCATCTTCCAGGGGTACTTTATGTGCACCCACTCGTGCGTGCACATGCAGACAACCGTTGCTGTACCATTTGGTGAGAAGGACTATCCAAACCCTGGTTCCACCCTGCCAGCACTGCGGCTGTAGATGTTTATGAACTCCAAGCACAGCCTTTCTTTTTTTTACTGTGAAATATGTATCCTGATTTCCATAAATGTCAAGTCATAAAGCCAACCATAAGGATACCCTTTGAACTACTTTCTATTTATGCATGTACTTTAGGTACCGAAAGCCCAGACAGAAGACACCAGTTTCATTCCATGCTGCTTGGTTTGGTTTAAACACAGATACTTGAACAGGTTAGTTCTGGGTTAAATCTGGCTTTACATAAGCTGAGAGACCATGTCTGGATACGTGACAAGATAAGAAGATGATTTAGCTGCTTCCTGCCTGCAAAGTAACCCCAACATTTAAATGACAGAAAAGCACTTGGATGAGAATAGGTGACTGTCTTGCAAGAACTCATAGGAAACAACCTGTTTCAAGCTAAGCTCACTTCTTTAAAACCTCATTAACTAACACATATACTTGCATGCTCCAGTTTACAGCTTGTAATGGTTTAAAGGCTTATAGTTGCTCCTTTGGCAGTCGATAATAAAATACATCAGGAACTGAGAAACGTTAGGGAGGGCTTGAAGCTGAAACTCCTGAGCCAGTGGAAATGAGGGAAAGAAATGCTCACTCATTGACAGCAAGAGAAGCAGAAACTGATTTAAACTGTTCTGCATTCTGGATGTGGACTTTCCCCATGATCCATAAAGCATTCTTCTGAATATCTTTAGGGTTTTGAGGGTTTTTTTGGCATGTTTTGGTTTTGGACAAATGCTGCTTGTATGAATAAGGACAGTGGACCAAGCATTTCCTCTGTTCCCCTGAAACCTCTTGCATTAGATTAGATCCACCACACACGTGGATTTTATCCTAATGACTCACCCACCCAATTCTTCCTGATCCTATTACTGCACTTGAGTTTAAGTCACTTGCCACAGCAATACCACAATAACTCTATTTGCTGCTTTTCAAACTGAAAATCAGAAACCAAACCCACTTTCTGCAACATGAAGGTTAACTAAGAAGTGCTATTGGTTTTTGTCTTATGACAGCTCCATTTAAGATGAAACACTCAAATCTAGATGAGGATACCATTGCTGTCTTTTGAGAATGAGCACCCTGGGCCGTAACATTCCTCTTTCTGGCAAGTCACTTTTCTAAGAAAATTAAGAAAATCCACCCACTTTGCCAGAAGTTTTTAATTTACTACTTTAGGAATTTCCAAGACAAATACAATTTTGCCATTTACTACCACACTTGATTTCTTAACACCACTGTACAACTTTTTGTAAAAAACTGCTTTTGTCCTCACTTGCTCACCAAACAGAATAGGTATTTGTCCAAGCCACCACCATAACTGCAGGTTTCAGCTCAGACATCTGTTAAGGAAACTACTTATAGGAAAGTAAATGTAAAACTATGGGACCCCAGCTTGGTCTGTAAGAGTTTGCATCTTGGGGTCTTGAAGATTATGTGCAAAGGAAGTGGATTAGAACAGGCCATTTCCTCCACAGGTTTGTATCACCATTCCACTACTTCATCCAGTAAATTAGACTGCTCTGAAGTTTGCAGTCCTTGTTGCATGAGCAATTCTAAATGTAAAACTTCAGACAAGATGGTAAAAGAGCATGTGTATATAAGAACAGGATGGCAAATAGCAGGAGGAGATTTTTAAGGGCAAGGAGCTCTGAGAAGGGCAGTCAGTTTAAGCTCAAGCACTCCTGCTGGTTTATACTGCATTATGTTTTCACAACTGAATTGTAATAAATGCTTCTTAACAGCTTCTTGCTATGTTCTTTTTACAAAACTGCATAAATTCAAATGATTGCAAATTGAATTAGTCCCTCAACTTACCCAAAACTTGACAAAAAATATCAAGCAAAACCAACCTTTTGTTTCTATTTTCATCATCTCTAGATTTTGTTTTCTATTTCCATCAGCAGTGCTGTTACCTAATCCTTGTTAAGAGCTCTTACCAAAAATTGGCTCTTTCATTATATGATCTTATTAACTTATGATGGCAATTTAAAACCTCTCATCCTAACAGCTGCAGCTTACATCATATGTATGACCACAGCTATCATCTATTTCAGGAATAGTCATAGCAGTTCAGAGACTTCACAGTGAATGTATGGCCTTTTATCATAGACTTGTTAAATGAAGCAATGCTCTTCAAGAAACAGAAAGAAAAACATGCTGTACTTAAGTTTGAAAAAAATAATGCTTTCATGCTGTGATTAATTTTTGTTTTAATATGTCAGTACACACTTCATTCCTTAGGGGCCACTACATTAAACCAAACTCTAATACAAAATGCAAGTCTAAAGGGACAACTGTGTTTTCTCTAAACTATAGTTAAGTCTCTTAAAATGGGGCAAATCTCATTTTTGAAGGTTCAACTTTATCCTGCAGCAGTTCTCAGACACTCTGCTGGAATACAACACTGATGGTGTTTCCCACTTCTGTATTAAGGTGTTACTCACACTCAAGTAAATAGCACTGGGACTTTGGAATCTTGTTGTACAAGACTTGTTTTACAAGCAATCATAAGGACCTGCTGAATCAACCAACACTGAAATATAACATATACCAATGACATTGCATCCTATCTCTCAACAAGACTTTCAAACCCTCCAAAATCCAGTTTTACAAAGCTGTCCTCAAGGACTAACTGCTAAGTTATCTTCTATGTTCTTGTAACTTGACATAAAATTATGTCTTTCAGAAATCACAACTAGATTTTTTTTGTTCCTTTTCCATTTCCTTTTCAGAAGCAAGAAATATTTGGCATCAGTCTGACAAAGATACAATGAAACCAAAGGCATAAATTCTGTTTAGTCACTCACCATATTTTTATTAGAAAAAGAAAAATTCTTGAGAACCTTGAAGAAAAATCTTACCTGAAACTGCCGTAGACTATGAGGAGAATAGAAATCAGGAAGGTAGACACTTGACTGGAATCCACAAGGGAATATGCCCTGGAATTAGGAAAAAGAAGGCGTCACAAGTGTCCATTTCTGCAGTACCATTTACAACTCTTTTTCTCACTATAATACAAATAGAGGATGGATGACAAATCTTTATGGCAGCTCTCTCCAAGGTTCCCATATCATCTGGGAATGTAAAACCTGTAGCTTGTAAATTAACTTTTTATATTCAAGACGACAGCATGCAAAATCTGTGCAACAATCAAAGAACAATTTAAAAGCCTTGTGGTAATTTATTCTGAACCCACCACACTTGTTTGTCTTCTCAAACAAGTTAAAACTTCTTCAATTGCAGCTAAGGCAACCTTGCATGGAGATGACACTAACCTGGTTTCTGTAAGACTTCTCATGTCTTAACTGATCTAGTTAAGTTGCAATGTGGCAGGTCAAGGTTCACTTAGTTCAGAAAAAAACCCAACAAAACCAGTACAAACCACCAAACCTCACAACACCCTGCAATATGCATTTATTAAACCAAACACAATGAATTCCCTATTACATCTTAAAGACCACTTGATACAGGATTACAGACAGAAATTTCAGCAGGAGCTTAAAACCCAGCTTTGAGATCAATTTCCTGGTACAACACACCTATATGTTCAAAGCACAGAAATACAAATATTAATATCTGCTGATTTTTTCACTATCCTTGACAGACCAAACCCTACTCTGTACCTTACACTGAAACTTCTTTTGACCCACACACAGGAACAGAAGGCAACCTCAGCAAGTCCCCAGCTGACAACCAGCTGGGGAGAGTGGGGCTGATATCCTAGTGGACAGAAAATTCTGTAAGGGGGACCTTGAGGAATGGACCAACGTGACAATAAGAGCTCGCAACCCAAGAGAAATTATCTCTCTGCTTGGCACTTGTGAAGCTGTATTTCTAGTGCTGCCTGCAGGTTTGGGAGGCCTAACACAGAAAACCACTGGCACACTGGAGTAAGCCAAGCAGAGGGCCACCACACTGGCAGGGATATGACAGACATGGGGAGGCTCTGGAGGTCACACTACAACTCCCAACAGTTCTTCCACAACTTGCACTGAAGTAACGGGAAGGGAAGAGAATAATGCCCAATGTTAACTGCATTAGTGGTATCCTGCAAAAATGAGAACTAAACATTTCTGAAAACCAAACGAAAAGCCTAATTTCAGCAAGACTATGGATATGGAACAGAGATAACTGAATTACATGATCGTTCCAAATTAAATATCTCTAAGCAAATAAAAACTAAAGATACCAGACAGTTAAAGAATCACTCGTCCCACTCCCAATTCAAAAGCAATTTAGAGAAAATTACCAAACCACTAGACATACACTTTAAAATAATATACAAACACAAATGTGAATCTTCTACTACAGAAATTCAGTATTAAAGATCACTGAAAAACAGACTGCCTCTTTTAGATGGAATTATGGACTTGTGGAACAAGGTTTTTCAGAAGCAAGAAACTATTTAGGTTAATCACATAAATAACTTCAGCATAACCCCACACTGAAAGTAAAATACAGATGTCTTATTTGCTCATGAAGTTGGCCAACACATAAAGATGATGTGAAATTCTGGAGTTCAGTCATGTTTGACCTTTAGTTTCCAGGCTGGGGAACAGAGATCTTAAAAGCATCCATGAAGATCAATATATTGAATTGCAAATACATGCAATATGTAACTAAACACTTAGTATATATATATAAATGCTGATTATAGACAACATAGTTCATAGCGTGTTATTTTTAGCCAATGATTACAGCTAAGCACACACCAAGAAACAGCTTAAGGATGAGCACCCTAGTTTTATGTCCTGTTACTAGCTTCAGAGAGAAGCATTCCTTCCCCAACCTTGAACAAAGGGAAAGGGAAACTTTGTATGATGTGTGGATTTGAGAGTCAATAGTGGAATTCATCTATTACAAGAACATTCAGGAACTCCAAGTTGATAAGAAAAGCAAAATGATTAAATGGAATTTCAACTGGGATTAGACACATGCAGGGTTATGCACTAAACTTTATTTACTGATGTTCATAAAATTCTGTCTTCATAAATTGGCAAATACTTTTGAGATGAACAATATTTTCTATATAATTCATCATTCAGCGGCAACTTTGGAAGCTATGATAATTAAAATGCCATTTCATCATAATTACTAAACATTAGTCAAAACAAGGCTGTAAATGTTAGATTTATAAAACAAAATAAGGATGATACATGGATCATGGATCAGCCCTGAGCATAATCCATTAAGTTTTGTATTAAAACAAGGGCCCTTTGGTACAATGAAAGAAATTGAATACATATAAACTCATTCTAAACAATGATATCATACACCATAACCCTACTGATAGACTGCAGTGATGATGAGGACAGCTATCTGCTGATTCTGTGCAAGGGGGAAACATGAATTAAAGACTTTCCATCCTGCACAAGAACAGTGCAATAGTGTAATTATAAACTCATCACAGACCAGTGATGCTTCCTGACTCCTCCACACAGATCTTACAGCAGGGCATCCTAAAAACTCTATGCTGGTATCAGGAAAAATTACGTTCCCTCATACTCCAGCAAACAGGGCCAGGGAGATACAGTCACACTTTCCTTCTTCCTAAGGCAGCTGGAAAAAGAGCAACACAAAATAGACACAGCATGACAACTCTGAGAGTAATTGCATGGCAGGAATCAAGCAAGCAGCTCAGGCAGGTCCAGATTCCATTTGAAGTTTCCAACACAAGTAGCCCACAAGCAAACCTCAAGAATAACTTCACAATGCTGAAGGGAATCTCATCGTAATATACCCCTACAGTTTTTAACATTCTATAAGGTACAACACAGAACCTGAAAACAGAACTGCTTCCCAAAATCCTAATCACTGGAAAGTTCATTAAGAACCCTTAACCCCAAATAAACACTTTCTAATGCATTAATCTAGACTAGAGATAATAAGCAGATGACAGCATTACAGAAAAGAAAAGAATCGAGAAGCAAGGCTGCTTCAAAGATTTGAATGTTATTCAAAATGCCAGTGATCTGCAAATCCACTTGTATTTTTAACTGAAATTTAAATGACCTTCTATAAGTTCAACAGTCCATCTGCATATAACTGGGTCCTCCTATAAGTCTATTTCAAGTATGCAAGTTCACATACTCCCACAGCCAAACACAGCATCAGTGCTATGTTCTTCTCCAATGGGATCAGCCAAAACCAAAAGAAAAACCTACACTAATGACATTTTTCAGAAGCTGGATTAGACTTTGTGCAGCCACGTTTTACCAGCCTTCCATTGCACCTATAAAAATGAAACCATCTTCCTTCTACAAGGTACTTGTGTAAAATTAAGTGTTTTATCTCAGAACAAGTAGCAGTAAATGTACAGAAAAATACCTGTAACAAACCCAGGCGTTGTTGCCCTTTGACTTAAAAACTGATTTTAGAAGCAATTCTTAGTACTTACTACATGACAATCCATGAAGACAAGATTGTTATTCCTCACTCTCATTCTGAAAGTTAATGCTGGATATGGCCATGCTAAAGATTGCTGTCTTGTGAAGGACTTCAGTGCAGTTCACATGTGTTATGTTACAAGAACAACTACCTACCAACCCATTTCTATACTCTGGTATATATGCAGAACACTGCTAAAAATACAGAAGACAACCAGTGGTTTTCTGAGGGAAATACCTTTTTTAGGATTCTTATGTTGCAACACCTGAAATTCAACATCCTTATAAGAAAGCCTGATTAAATAACTTACTTCTAAACCAACTATCAGACAGATTCTCACTCAGTCAAGTAACAAATAACTAATTATTAGACACAAGTATTTTATGAAATCGAACACACTGATGGCTCACTTTTCTCTGCAAGCTCCTTTTCTCAGCCAGCTAGTGAGAGATGACTTCCCAAATGCCTTCTCTGTAACTCAAGATCTCACCCTGAACCTGCATCTTTACATGGCTGAGCTCGATTTTAGCAAATTCTCTGCCATTAGGCATCTATTTCTGGCAGCTTCATGGGCAAGTGCTTACAACAGAGCCTGCTAAGGCATGCCAAGACAGAGACACAGCAAGCACTGTTCTGTAACATATTCTGTGGGTCAGCCCTTCAGCTATACAGTGAAAGTATTGTCCAGACAACAATCCAAGCAGTGAGCTCTCCAGCCTGGCACGGACTGCTCCATGGACCTTTACCTACAGAACAATTCCAGGGATGCCCAGCCACTGTGACACACCACCACTTCCATGCATCCCAGAGAGTAACCATGCAAAATACACCACACCAGTTACAGCTGGCGTTCCGAGCAGCACTCTCCCTTCTTCTGGGAAAAAAAAATGAATAACTTCTGTATTCCCAAGGGAACAGAGACCTGCTTCATTCCCAGCTAGAGAAGATGGTACACAGCTAATAAAAGTTGCAACAACAGTAATAGCATTAGAGACACACACTCTCTTTTCTGTGTTATCAGTAGCTGCAGGTCAAGCCCTCTTTTCCCCCACTACCACAGGTCCAAACTTACCTGTCCTTGTGAACAATTCACCTTACAGGGTCTCTGCCATCTGCTGGCTTAGGAATTTCCTGTAAAATCCTCTCTTTTAGTCCTAGTGTTTTCCAATAATGTACTTTCTATTTCTCTGTTTTCATTATTTCCTTTGCTCTTCCATTGAGGGAACACTGGTTTTCATATGTCAGCTCTTCCTCACCATCAAGAGAAAAGCAGTTTCTTGCCAAGAGTCTCAGCAGACTTTCCAAACCAGCAGCAGGATTCCCTTAGGCAAAGCCTGGTATTTCTTTTTGCCTCCCGCATTGAGCAAGAAGTACCTCCAGCTTGCTTTGTTCAGTGAAGACCCAGATAAAGATAGAACTAGGAACCAAACTCGTCTCCTGATGACAGTGCAGTG
The DNA here is from genome assembly GCF_000696875.1 of Nestor notabilis. NCBI lineage: Eukaryota > Metazoa > Chordata > Aves > Psittaciformes > Psittacidae > Nestor > Nestor notabilis. Next base: position 29,029 of record NW_009931648.1, on the reverse strand, counting down.
TGTTACCCTCTACATAACCTACTCGTCATGGGCCAGTTTGAAATCATCACAGTCCAACCTGCTGTTACAAAAGCAACTTCTCTCCTTTTGCCAGTCACCATTTCCCTTTCTTCATCCTATGCCAGCACAACTGTTTGCAAAACCACACGGAAAACTACATCAGGGACCTGTCTCCTTGAATAATAACGAAGAATGAATGGGAAGGTTTCTCAAGTGATTAATATTCCTGATATGGCTGGTTTTGGGACATAAAATCAAAGACGGAAGGCTTTTCAATGGCATCATTGGCTTAAGTACCCCAAAACCATTGCCTAAGACACCAGCAAAGCTTTACGCGATTGAAATTACACACATACCCCTTTCTGCTTGCACAACATGCCTACCAAATGTTTGATAAAAGAAATCCAGCCCCTCAATATTTCAGTAGCAACGCTCACTTCCCTGACCGCCAGGTACAAGAGATACTGCTGTGAAGAATTCTGCCGGGGTGAATGAGGAGCCTGTGCACTGAAGTTTCCATAGCAATGCACGCTAAAGGCCTTGGACACAAATCATTCTCATACAAAAGCTGTTAGAACAGCACCAAGTTAAACTTTCCCTGCGTTTACTGTATATATATGAGAATGCAAACAATAAAGCAACAAATAAATCACATCAACTAGTTAGTGCAGTAGATGAACTCCAACAAGTTTCACATGAAGAGAGGAGATTGCCTTTCATCATGTATTTTTCTTTACCAGTGATCATAACATCCAAGTGCTTTCAAAATTGAGGAAAATAAAACTACTCAAGGAAGTATCTAGATAGGCTAGAGCAAGGATTGGATTAAAATGGAAGAGCTTCTACCTTACTTAACAGGACCAAATCTACAACTTGCAGACATCTATCACAGCAATTCCCACTGACAGGAATGTAAGGAGATCATTTAACTCACTGAGTTATAATTTGATCCTGCTTTGGGGAAAGACAATCAATCAGTCATGACAGATGTTTACCTCATCTGTTGATTAAAACACCCAGTGGTGAAATTAGTGAAAGACTAATTCATTAACTATTAATTGGTGAAAGACTTTTCTTGACATCTAGTGTAAGTCTTTCTGAGTGCAGTTTTAGTCCATACTTTTTCTCTCACACAAAAAGCCCTTCAAAACTCATGGGGAGCTTCTCATACCAGACACAACTGGGGTAAACTGGATCCCAACGGGAATTCACTTGCATATTTCAGATTCTGAAAGATGCTGCTGCTTGAGAAGTGCCCACACGACACTTCAGATACTCTCCTGCCCACATTAAAGCCATGACTATTTATTCAATCAATATGGTACTCTTCACCTACACTTCAAAATATCCCTTTTATTATCAAGTGTCCACTGTCTCCTCACAAGGTAAGTAACAATAATCTATTTATCCCACTTTCCCAATTTCTATTCCCTTCAGAAGAAAAATCCTCATAGGTAGGTACCAGCATTGGAAGGGTGACAATGAAGCATCTTCTTCCCTGCCCTATTACTCATCACTCACTTTCAGAACCTACTGAATGCACACATTCAATTTGAGGGTCCCACCTCAGCAAACAGTCCTTTCAAAGGGAAATGGAAAACAAACCACAATAAAACCCAACCAAAACCCAACAATCAACTTCTGCTTGGAAATCTGGTCTTAAATGTCAGCACCAAGGCTGGTGGAAGTTCCCACCTCCTCCAAGGGTTTCATGTATTTCAAAAGCTATTTAGTGTATTTATTACTTCAGTGATTGCTACAGCAATAGAAAAACAGTAAGTCAAGAAATACTAGTTGGTAAATTTGAGGCACGTTGAAGAATATTTTGCAACTCACTTCCCTGCACCACCCTTGGCTTTTGGAGCTATCAACTGTAGGTAGAATTGAATATTCACCTTCATAGTGCTGCAGTGACCCTACACATCTCTTTTTTTTTGATCATGAAGAGTATGCCACTTGTGAGGAAAACGGGTTTTTTCCAAATTTACTTGTCTCTTACATTTTCCAAATACTCTACTATTTTATTCCTTAAAAGAAGTGAAAAGAAGTGTTGGAGAATAAAATTATCAGGATAATTTATTGCTAAGAGTAATTATGTTTTGGTGCTACAGTGCAAGGCATGTGTGAGCTGTCACTATAGCATCATTTATTAAGATGAGCAAATCAAACTCAAGGACTCCAGAGCACGGCCCTAGGGCACATAAAAGAAAAGCACCACCATGTACACGAAGATCAATTACAGCTAATTGCACAAATATTCATTTTGGTGGGGAGGCAGCCTCACTCTGTAGGTAAAACCAATACTGCTTTTTTCCTTTACTGGATTCCAGGTCAAGGGTATAACTAAAAAGCCTCTTTCAACTGCCTTACATGTGCGAGATATACACATATTTAAGAGCCTCCATTAGGCTTGCTGCCAAACCAAAGTTAAACCTGAGTGTAACAGTTAAAGGTATAATTTTAAACGTGAAGTCATAGCACCCACAGCTGTAAACATATCTCAACACTATTCCATTCTTCAGCATGATTCATAGGAAAAACAAGCAAATAGCTATGGCTTCACTTACCTTAAAGGAATAGCTTGTTTTCTAAAGTAAGTTTACAACTTCATCTCAATTGTCACATGCAGATAAGGTCTGCTTAGTCTAAGTAATCTATGGAAACATGGAGCATATCAGAAAAAAGCCTTGAAACAAGTCCGAAGTGGAAAAAACAAAACAAACCAAAACAGAGTAACTTGAGATGTCCCACTAAACCCAGATTTTCCTATGCAGATGTGGTTAAGGCTCAGACAGGCATTTCAAAGTTGTAACCAGAGACTAATTCTGCTGTTTATCAGAAAGAAGTCTCGGAACATTTTCATACTGTTAGATATCCTATGTATTTCTACACATCCAATTTAAAACCCCAATTCCCTCTTCTACCCTTTCCAGAAAGCTGCTTTCCTAAAACTCTCCCCCTAAACCCAAATTCTAAGCTCCCAGCCCAATTGCTAAGAGGAAACACTCCTCTGAGCTCACTTTGAGATGAAACTGAAACATATGTCCAGTAAGACATGAGGACATACAATCTTGCAAAACACACCCCCACAATATTTTCTGTTAAAAACATTATCTCAGCTACTCTTTTGGTTCAACCAACTATTTGCCAACAGAACAAAGAATTACATGTTTCACAGTGTTTAAGAATTACAGTAACTGGAAGCTTTCCAGATTTCACACTCAGCTTGGAGCACTCACTTCCTCACAGGAACGGCAGCACAACTTCCAGCCCCTGCCTGGAAGCATAAGAATACCTTACTCGTTCAAAGGAGCATTATTTCCCACCAACGCAGAGCACATCCCTGCACCCCAAAAGCATTCTCAGCTCCTGAGCTCCCCACCGCACTGGTGGAACTACACTAAACAGGAGACTTGGGAGCAAAATTTGTGATCAGTGGTTAATGGGGAAAAATTACATCTTCAAGTAAGTTGTGGTGGAGTATTAAGTAGCCAGAACCTGAGTATCTGAGTATTAAGTAGCCAGAACCAAAATAAATACCCAAAAATATATTGAATGTCCTTGACATTGCTGCAACAAAAAATACCAGCTTTTTTATTTCATACTATGCATTTGTAAACTGAATGGGAGTCTGGATTTTCACCTCTTACCCAGACACACAAATAAATTCACTTTTATGAGGTTCAGTGTTTTACTGAGGAGGTTGGTTGGTTGATCTGGCTTGGGGTTTTTGCTCCAAAGCAAACAAACAAAACAAGACCTGGGAACCTCCCTTTCTTTCTTCCTTAGAGAAAGAAAAAACAAGATGTCATGAAAAGCAGGGCATGCTTTTACTGCCAAATACATGTCACCAGCAGCCAAGGAATCCTCTCCAGAAGCAGGTTTTGAAACTGTACCACAAGTATCCACAACTGCAAACATTTTGTGAAAATGTGAACAAAACATCCCCACAATGATGTCTGCAATAATGGAGCACCATGGAAGAAAAGTTAGTAGGTATCATTCCAGTGCATTAAACTGAACAAGAACCTATGGAAAAAACATGTGATATGAAAACCAGAGTTACTAGTGAATGCTTTACTCAATTTTGTCTTTTAATTGAGTCATGTTTATTTCACTTGAGCTGCTGCAGATCAGCTAACTTGTTCCAGAACGCTGGCATTCTACTACAGGCCAGCCCCAGCAAACTGCTGAGCCAAGGCACAGCCCTGGTTTTATTTTTTAAGACAATTACAACTTTTATCCCTTCTTGACAAGCAAATCTAAAGGACTCCAGCTTAAGATAGGATTTGCCTATGTTGGTTTGAAAATGAAAAGTCTGAGGCAAGAGAGACCAACAGGCCAGCCCTAAACTGTAAATTTTAGCCACCTTAAGTTACCTCACCTCTGACTTCAGTGGCATTAATAGAGCTCTGCCAATAAAGCCTCCTTTTTCAAACAATTGGCTTGGGTTTTGCTAGTAAAACTTACTTTATTCACGAGCAGTAAGAGAAGAATGAGGTGGGAAAATTACCCCAGCAAAGCAGCACGCTGCCCTGGCAAACTACCGCCTTTGTGCAGTGAGTTTTCATTCAGGCTAGCAGTTGCACAATTGCTAGCTATGACACAAAGACAAAAGGAGTCAACAAGTGGCCAAGGACAAGGTGGGACTAAAACCCTTTCAGAAGCAGCTTACAGTTATGTCTGATTAAGCACACTGTAGTACTTACACCTGTAATCCAAGCTTTACTGGAGCTTATGTAAATTAAACAAAACTAACCTTGCTGTTTCCTTTTAACTAACATTCTATGCAGAAGTTAGCAATGGTTGAATGAAGTTAGTTTCAAAACAGACCACACGTACTGTAGCTGCTGCATCTGTGATGACATTTTATAATATTTTGTGCTGTTTCAGCCTTCCAGATTTGTTTGCATTAGTAAACTCTATGGTTGCAGCATGCAGTAGCATCCACCCCTTGAAGACTCTCATCAAGTTATCTGTCCTCACAACTCCTTGCAAGCACCTGAACACTTTTATAACCCCCAGCTCTCCAGATACCTTTGCCACACTGCAGCATCTTGAGGCACTGGCCATCCATTAATGAGACTGTCAAGCAAACTCCATCATTAACACATAGGGGTATTCGAAGAGGTACAAGAAGTAGCCATACTGCATTTGGAAGGGTCAAGCTATTAGTATGTTAAAAAACATGTTTCATGGGAATGAGAAAAAGAATTAAGACTCATTTGCTGAAGTAATGCAACTGTCTGTGATTGTCTTCATAGTTTATCGATTTATAGAAGACTTCAGTGTACTGCAGAAGATAGATTCAAGTTTAGCTGTAGACCCATATAAATTGCCTAACAAAAATGTGAATATAAAGCTTTTGTGGAAGAATTAAATCAGCAAGTATCAGAACAAGATGTAAATACATAAATATGAAAATGTACATACATATATGTATGAGGCATCTGACAAAGCAAGAAGGTTGCAGCTTAGCTTCAAGAACAAACTGACCGCATAGGAAGACTTTCCTCATCTGGAAAATATTTTTCACCTTCCACAAATAATCAGAGGAAGGATTGGAAGAAGAGAGAAGAGCAGAGGTCAAATAAAGATCTGCTACACACAGGCATTTCTTGCCAGAGCCACAAGCATATTTCTTTATGTAAATTTTCAGATTCCAGCAGACCAGTGAACTCTGCAGAGGTCAGCTCAATATTGAGCCTACCTCAAAGCTTTGCTGAAACAGCTCTTTTATCTAAACTACCACTTTCAACTGTATGAATTTTCCAAAATTGGCCCTTTTTACATCAGGGGAAAAAAAAAAAAAAAAAAAAAAAAAAAGAGGCAAATCAAGGGTGTGGTTGCTATAATTTGTCTGCAGAGTACCACTGTGCAAGCTGCCTGCAGTTTTATGCTACTCAGCCTCATCTTGATCCAAACAACATTATGCTTTCAGGAAGAGCAGTCTGGAAACATCAATGGTTATTCCTGGCACAGGGAAGTTTTCTGCAATTTTGGCAGCTAAGACCTTTTTGGGTCATAAAGGTATTAATTGATATCCCAGTCATATATGCAACTCAGAGTTCTCAATCGCTTGATAGCACAGTTCTGCTTTAGACCGAAGACTGCTTAGTGCAGCTTTCATTTTATCACATTCTAGTTACAGGAAGAAGATAAAAATTTCACCAAAGTCTTCACCTTCAGCTCCCATCTATTTTTTTCTACTTAACAGAAAAACTCATTAACAATGACTATAATCACCTAAAACACGAGGATGCTCCCTAATTCCAGTTTACAATGAAATACATTTACTGCTTGAAGAACAAGTACAAGTCTCTTCTGCACAAGAATCCCCTATTCAATAACAAAGCCCTGTCCAAGCTCTATAGCGGGTATCTACAACCTAACCATCACTCTGCCAGCCACAGTACGACCAGAACACACTCAGTGTGGACTTAATGCGGGTATTTTGCTCTTACAGGAGTTCATGACTCAACATTGCAAACACAGCTACTACAGCACAAGTTATTAGTTTCAGCCAACAATATCTCAGAGGACCTTAAGCCACAACTAAAAGTTGCCCAACCTGATAAAACATGTGAGGTTACATTATCTGGGATTAAATATTTGTCCCAATCCTCATTGCTGCTCCATCTGGACCAGGAAGACAGCACTGAGCAAATATCTCATCTCTGTCTCACAATTAAGAGATTCAATATTTACTTTGTGAGCTCTTGACAAACAATTAATGTACCAATTCTGACAATAGTATGCCCTGTGTCTTACGTACATACACACAATTATGTTTTCACTAAAACAAAACAAACCTCAGATCCAACCTTCTCTCCCACATTCCCAGAACACCAAAAATAAGGTCATAAAATGAGTCGCACTGGACTAACCTTACTTTTGACTACTTCAGAACTGTGACACTCAGACTTTAAGTTTTTCTATATTTAGAGAAATGGGGGATAGTAAAAGCAGCTCTACACTTGTTCATCTCAAGAACAAGTAAAAGCTTCTCAGGTCTGTAGTAGACTGAGAGCTCTACAATGCTATCAGATTACTTTGGCAAACACACACAACAAAAGCCAAACACCTAAGCTGAATCAATCTGTTCTCCAAACATATAAATACGATCAAAAGGCATGTTGAATCAAGCAGAAAGTATCACTGTTCCTGATAATACAAGAAAAAAGTGTTAGTGGGGGACAGACAAGCTTCAAGTGGGTCAAGGAACTATGAGCACTTGAACCCAGAAAAATTAAGGTATGTTTAATTTTCTCCATTGAAGCTGAAGCACTGACTGAAAGTAACACCTCTTCTATTCTCCAATATAAGTGAAAAACTAGGAGTTTTTAAAAAATAAACAAACAAACAAACCTTACATGTAGTTAGAATGAAAAGTTTGAAGTAAAATCTCAGGTTTTCTGTAATATTGTAATGACAACATTTCATGGTTCCAGTACTTTGTTTGTAGAGGAATAATGCACTGCTGTTCACACAACCAGGAGTACAATTCTAAAATAACCAAACAGCAACATATTTTGCTTTCTGAAAAGCAAAAAAAAGGGAAAAACCAACCAACCAACCAAAGTCAACATCATTAGGATCTACATCTCCAGTATGTCAAACAGCAGCCTTTTGCTGCTGAATGGATCCCACCTAGAGAGAACACTGAAAGCCATATTTGAACACACAACTCCCATGATCGGTTCAATTACGACTGAGGCAGTGGAGGAGGGAAATTAAGCTAAGTCAGGGATTTTTCTCCTGTTCTGGTGCAAGTCAATGACTCCCTATTAACTTGAGTTAAAATTTCAGACCCACAAGCACAGGACACTCTCTGCAAAGTCTCTCACTCAAAAGGAAAGAATGGCTATTTTACTTAGAAAGAAAACAACAGTGAATCAGAGAGCTATGTGTATTTATTACAGGAAGAAAATTTGAGTATAAAGCACCAAAATAACACACTACAAAGAAATACAGACAATCAACGCAGCATGTTTCCAAGGTATCTGTGCCAAAGGCTGGGTGACTCAGGCTAGCATGAAGCTAGGAAGCAAAACTTCAGCTTAAATTGCAGTATGGCATTAAATGCATATCATCCAACTCTAATGCAATTAACATTTCAGAATGCATATGATTTCCTACAGAAGTCAATTAAGGTTTTACATTATGAGCACTATGATCTTCCCACACTACTGAGCCTATTAATACTAGTATTTTGGATAGACACATTCTTCCTGAGGTGTTCTCTCCTGTTCATTTCTTTTTCATCCTATTTTCTATGAGCATACAATAAATACAGCACAAGAAGGAGCAATGACTATTAAGAGGAAGGCAGGTACTGGTATTTAAATGTGATTATAGCTTTAGTGTAAGCAAAATTAGTCAGCCTGTCACTGAAATTAAGTGCAGAAAAGAGTTTCTAAGATGACTAGAAGAGATAGGAACAGAGTTTATTTAGTCTAGAAAAATACATGGTAAAGGGAGAACCTGGCCCCCGGGCAAAAGGAAACACCAAATGGGGGAACTATGAGATTAAAACAACCTAAAACTGTGTTACTAGCAAAAGGGGAATTCACAACACCAAACAGTAAACTGATTCAGTTGAACAATTCCCTTCCCCTCTCCCCTCAAATCCAAGTTCATTTTCAGATCAGCATCTCCATAGTCACAGGAACACTAGTAACAACACAAGAGATGGCAGTTCTTCCACTTTCATGTATTATGCTTTTGGAGGTGGGGAAACCAAAACCCAACACACAAAAAACAAACGTTCCTGTTCCAAATGTATTATCCAGTATGCTCTTTCCAGGCCTGAGAAACAAGAAAAAGAAGGAGAACGTGTCCTACTCCTCTTTTGTACTCATTCTAAACAGTAGAGGTTTAATGAAATGATAATGTTCAGACAGATTATTAGAGGCACCTCATATACTGGGCCTCTGAGCCTTGACATGCTTATTAACAGGCAACTTCCGTAAGAGCAGCACTCAAGTCTTCAGTACATCACCACGTCAACCTTTTCGACAAATTCATGCTTACAAGGCTTCATGTGTGGGACCAAGTGAAATTTTTATTTCACCAGCATCAAATGACATCCACTTGAAAATTTAACTGGTATTATCAGAGAGAGATTAAAATTTCATTATGTATTATTATTCTTCTACAAACACAGAATGGAAACATGTCTGAATCCTGTGACTGAATCCTGTGTCAGTCAACGTTGCGTGTCTAACATCTGCAAGTCCAGGGGTAACTAGGTTCAAATGAAACCAAAAAGATTATTTTTACTGAACAAAACATTTGCCTTTTGAGAAACAAAGTTATATATAAAGGTGTCAAATTCACATTAGAGGAAACTAAATTCTCTCCTATTCACAGATTATCCATTAATTTGCAGTGGTCATCCTAAAGATACAACTGACACTCATAGCAAAAGGATCCGAGATGATAACTTGCTGGTCACACCTCCCTCTTAGTGTAACATTCATTTTATTCCATTAATTCAAGCTGTGCTCATTTAATGAGTGTTGTATGCTAGACAAACTGGAACTCATCAGAACAGTAAGCCACTTCTAAAAACATGTTTTTACTTAGACATTCATTAAATGTTACAGCAGAGTCAGATTAAATCTTCGACACTAACTCTAACCCAGACTACAGTTGAATCCAGCACTGCCAAGAGCAGCCACATCAAATTTTTCAGGTGTTACTAAAAGTCATGACAATTCCAACCACATGGATAGAAAGGAAACCTCGTAACAAGTCAGGTTAACTTCTGTTTTTCCCATCTTTAACAGAATTGCTTTGAAACACGCAAAACTGACACTTCTGTGTGAATCCTAAAGGCCACTGAAACAACAGTCTCCAATTTTTACATTAACTTAAAAATAATTTCCCTAAGGATCAGGGAATTAATGGCTTGATACTTTCAGGAAAACCAGAGAACTGCTGGGCTTGATAGACATGTCCATGTACTAGCAGCAGGCTCAGAATGACTTTAATATATGCCTGGCATCTAGCAGCTACTATAAAACAAACACTATGTGGTTTTGAAGACATGCTGCTGCTGCTATAGTAGAGGATTCAGCTTTCCAGGAAATTTTACATGCTCGAACACTAAGTGCTGATCCTTTGGCATCTATATCCATTCACATTTTCATGTCATGTATGTAGTAAATAATAAAATACAAATTACCAGTGACCAGATTTAAGCATTTCAAATAAATGAAATAGCCTTTTCAACTCAGCAACAGTCTCATGCTATCACAATGTATACAATTAAAACCAAATAGCATTTGTGGAGAGAAGCAACCTCATATTAGACTAATATACAACTAATATACAAGCTAATACACAAGCGGAGAGACATAAGCTTCTCAATACATAAACGTGAGAAGTTTTGAAATCCTCAAGAGGTACATAAAACACCTACAAATCAGTTTGTTAAAAAAAATTGCCTCCCACCACAAATATATTTACCATCATAACAACAGTATTAGAAAATTGGTACAGGAGCTAACTAAAATCTTCAGTTTTCCTGGCCGAGAAACGTGTAGAGTTAATGATACTCAAAATGTATTAGGAAAATAAAGAAGAGAATGTCAGAGTTCTCTCTGCAGCACCTGGAAACTGGTAAAGGGGAAACCCATCCATCAGCTGCGAATGCAATTTATTAGCAAACAGCACTGCTGAAATTTGTATTTCAAAATACTTCAGCATCTTTGCACAAGATTTTTGTTCCAGCCAGTCAAGTTTTGAGCTATGGAGCCAGCATACGTTTTTAAAGCAGTATTCTATACAATCAAGGGTGTAAGACAGCTCATATAAAACGAAAGTCCATATCTCTACAAAGGTACTTCAGTTAAATACATTTCACTCATTTAGCTTTGACAACTTTCTTGAGGTGTTTTCCCATACACATACAATGTATAGTGAAATGCCTTAAAACCATTACAGACAACTTAAGTTTTCTTCCCCAAATCCTATAACATTTTTGTATTTTCTGAATCCAGAAAACTCTTTAATGCTGATGGAGAACAATTTTCTACTAATCAACCGATCAAAAATGCACTCTTTTTTCAGCCAGAATGCAAACACTTGGAGTCTTCGAAACATTACAAATGTACTTCTTAAGTCCCCCATAACCATTCTTTCCTTTCTAATTCAGTACCTCTGTTCTGCATTCCCATGTCTCAAAGCCACCTATAAAACGGGTAAATCCTCCCAATATCCTTCTGCAATCCTCAGAGTTGCTTTAAGCAACAGACCAGTCTGAAAATACCAGAGTCCCTTGGGAAGACAGAGATTACATGCTGTTGTGCTGCATTTATATTTCTGCTGATATTTCTTACTCAGGAACAAAATGCTTTCCTGGAAAAAGTTTTGTAGTGAACATCCAGATGTTTAACCTTCCTAAAAATAACCGAGTTCACCCTTGGAACACTCTTTTAATCCCAGAGCACTCTACAGACAGAAGCACTCACATCAGAACTAGAAGACAAACTCAACTCCAGCAGAAGTTAAAACTCAGGAAAACGTAGTAGGAAGATAACCAAGCTGACTCAAACAGATTAGCATTTTTTGTTGATTGTGAGTTTAAGCAGTACACATAAGCCACCTAACAAATTGAGACACAATTAATATTCTTTTTGCCTCTTTGCTCTGATTCCTGTAACTAAAAACTATAGGTTATTTTGAGCCATAATATTAAAATGCTATTTCACTTTCAAAACTTTATTCAGACTTGAACACACAGAGCAATGAACAAAGTAAACCCCATAATTTAAAAATATTGCTCAATCATCCTTAATATTTTATTTGAAAACTACTTTTGCATAAGTAGTAAAGCACGGTGAGGGTGTAGCTATCATAAATTATAAGCTGTTTCCAAAACACTGTTTAATTAGTGCTTGGTGTTTGGGGGACATTTTAAGTTTTTATGTATGAGCAACTGCATCTTGTTTTTGAAATACAAAAAGAGAAAATTATCTTAATCAATGTGTAAGTGATTAACTTCCAACAGCCATGCATAAAGTTGCAAATCAAATAGTACAATCAGAGATAGAAAAGTAAATTACAGACGTTTCATTCATAGGCATCAATTCCCAAAGTTTACAGAAACAAAGGCACAGAATGCAGAAGAAATGTGCTGCTGCTTCTGGACCTTCAAAAAGTAATTTTCATATTTGTTTTTAAGTAACATCTAGCTGGAACAAAGCTAGGAAAAAAACCCACAAGGCTTCGGAAAGTGTGAGTTCAGCCTACATAAAAACACTAATATCTACTACACAGCCATTTAACTGTCACTTTTGCGTAGCTGGTTGTGTGTGAAAATATCAAGTGTCTGGATGAGAACCAGAAAGGAGCTTTGGAATTCCTCTCTCTTAAATATTCCTCAGATTCCAACAGTGAAGGTCCAAGTGACTGCTTGAGACTTGTATCAGAAATCCCAGACAATCCAGACCAGGTTTTTTTCAAGCCCAGCAAATGAAGGCTAGAACAAGGCTGTTCCAGGGAGGGACTGAAGCTTGGCTAGAGAGGCTTCCCCAAGTGCAGGCACAAGCCATAGTTAAAGCCCCATGTCAGTTTAGCTGGAAAGAAGCACACATACGCAAAAGACTTTCCCTTCAGGCTTCTCTCTCTGCCACTCTGGAAACAAGCAGAGGCTGGTGACAAGGCATAAGCTGCTCTAACACTTTACAGGAAACAAAGCACAGGATTAGGCAGTTTAAAATCAAAAAGAGCACAGAGTTTAAGACATTCATCCTGCCTGTTTCATTTCTTATATTTTAAGAGAGTTCTAAATCAAGATACCTGAAATGCAAGATAAGGCAAATAATTAATGAACAAAACTGGGTGACATCTTAATGTGATAAAGTGACAAAAAAGGTGACAGATGTAATTTCTGGATGAAACAGTGAAGAGAACTTTTCATAAACACTGGTTTGCCTGAACATTTTCCTCTCATCTCCCCAGAAATTACTGTAACAGTACAACTCTTGGAAAGCACATTTTCAACCTCAAACTAGTTCTAAAAATACTAAACATATACAAAGCCACACTCACAGCATGCATTTATTTGTGATACTGCAAGAGATGCTATGGACACTGCATTTGTGCAAGTGAGAATGAAGTTTTCAGACAGCAACTGCTGTCAGTCCTTGCTGACAGCTCAGTGAATGGGAACTCTTCCCCTTTTTCCAACTGTCATGCTCTACAAATTGGAGATATTCAGTCCAATGGCGGTGCAGCAAATGCAGACAGAGGTTATTTGAGTCCCCCCTACCTAGGGCACATGAAGCACTTCATTTAC
>NW_009931648.1:0-15692 GCF_000696875.1 Nestor notabilis | reverse complement strand
CCTACACAGTCAGTGGAGACAGGTATGCTTCTACCTAGGGTTTGCAATTATCCTCTGGTCTCTCAATTTAGATCTGTTCTGAGTAGCAATTCAATTAATCTATATAAATTTTGTTTAATAGTTGGTATTCTCTTTCTCTGATGAATAACGTACTGTGGAGGTGAGAAATGTGGATTGACACTAGTCTGATTTTGGAAAACTACATGTAAACCACATATACAATCCAAAATAGTTTTCAACCAATGTAGCTCATGATGAAGCCAATCTACATTCTCTCTCACTTATTATGTTCACCTAAGCAACCTCGTGGGAAACCACAGACATTGCTAAATATTAGCAACTCTTTGGAAGGCAATTCTGGGTTTGACCAGGAATGTGATGACAAAGAGTTTGCTCTAGGCTTCTTTCATGTTTTAGAAAGCCAATTTGCTTATCAATTCCTATTAGGAGTAGAATGACAGAGATTCCAGAGACCTAATCATCTGTATGAAATCCTGTTTCACAAATCAGAAAGTATGAACTGCAAAGTCCCCTCTCCTGGGAACAAAGGCGGATAAATATCCAATCGCACAGGTCCTTGACAAAGGAAAACAGTTATCTTTCATTAAGGAGAAAGATTAGAAAAGCATTTTCTCTTTTAACATTAGGGATCTCATTTTCTCCTGCAGTAGGTGTGCAATGGCAATGCCACCCAGTTACAGACATGGTGCAGGATGAACTGCCGCAACAGAGACATCCTTTGCTCTTATGTCATCAGCAATGTTGATGATTTTAATCTTTTCATATTAAACAGGAATTACTAGTAACTTTTTCTGAAGAGAGGAAAGAGTATGCAAATTATCTACCACAATGCAGACAAGACAGAACTGAATTCATATTACTTATACTAGAAGGAAAAGAGAAGAGGCAGAAGTAGCATTATCTGGTTTGCAATATGCAGTCACAACGTACCACAAAGTTATCATTAGTTTTTGGAGTCTCACTACTATACATGGACAATGAAGACACAAACATCAGTTTTCTTCAGTGTTGGTATTTCCCAAGTGTTTAACACATACCTTACTTAGGTCTCCTAACTTCTCTTTGAACTCCAACCAACACTCTAATAGTCTTCTGGATTTATTACCTACTTCCCCAACTCTGCAATGGTTTCCTTTTCATTTCACAATACAAAAGATGCATCCTTTTGCTTTCTGAGATCTGCATAAGAAACTCTGCTGCCAGTTATTAGTTATTTAGGGAACTCATGGCCTCCCCAGTTTCAGGCCCTTAGTACTAAACAGAGAGGTCTCTCTGAACCTGTTTGTCTCTAGAGGAACATAAATCTGGTTTGGGCACAATGCTTCTCCTAACCACATCACTCCACATGCACCTGACAAAACAAGGCTCTGAAATACATGGCTGTTTTGTTCTACCTTCAGTAGATAAATATCATGAATCAGAAGGTTATGTATCTTCATTCATAGACTGTGAGCTACCTTAGCAATAACTGGTCTATAAATTTATAAGATAGATAAACTGCAAGCATAAGCAGGCTGTATTCTTTACCTGCACCTCTCCCTGTGCAATTCTAACAGCATCTTAATTAGCAGCATGAATTATTTGCAATTGTAATAGGGAAATAATCAAGCGCAGAACGATGATTTCCTTGGAAGTTCAAACAGAAGGCTGGCTAGAGACACCACCTGAGACAGTATTAGCAAAAGACAAAGACAATAAGCATCTCTACCACATCTGAGCCCAGACTACTGCACAAGTGAAAAATTCCTTTAAAAACCCAATACAGCTGTATGAATGCTGTGGTGCTCCTCACAGTGAGCTACAAGACATGTTAGCAACTGAGCCTGGGAATCTCCTAGCATATCTGTGACAGTCACTTAACTTCATGTTCAGACTATTGTTCCAGGCAAGCTGTAGCAGAACAGTAGTGTCTGAAGCATTTGATTACAGACTTCTGATGCCACAGCATAAGCCATTCAATAGAAATCATGTTCTTTCAGGAAGTTAAACAATTATGATTCCTAAAACAAACAAACCAACCCCATCCAAGTGAATGCCCCACAGTATAGAAACTCTTCCTAAAGTTTGTGTATACAGGTTGTCTACTGTGATCAAACTTCAATTTAGTGCTTCCAGAGTCAATCATTCTTTCTACAGAACAGTTTGGAGTAGTTGAGTGACACTACAAAAGACAGCTCAAGTTTCTGGCATGTTAAAACAGAGAATGCTCTAGAACAGCAGAAATATTTCTCTATATAATTAGCAAATAACCCAAACAATCTGAAGTGTCAGAATGAAGAAGTAACCCAGGAAAAGTACCACAGAACTGCCCAGAGCTAACTGTCCATATAGACAAGTTCAGTGACTGGATATATGGAATTTTTTTTTAAGGAGAGTACTTTAACAGTTAATATCGGGGAGTTTGTTTTGCTAATACTAATGCATCTGTAACACTGCTTGTATTGTCTAAGAGACAAGTACTTTACAGAAACAAGAAGAAATATTTTCAACTCCAGCACACAATGCAAAGCTATTTAGACACAATGCTGGACTAATGGCTAGACCTCAAATTGAACAGAAGATCTAGATGCAGGAGCACATACCAGCTCCTAACTCCCATTTCACCTGTAGAGATGGAATATGTCTTAGTGTGAAAATTATACTTGGTATAGAGCACAATGGCTAATAAGCAAAGTAGGTAACTGCTGACCTTGCCATAAAACTCTACGGAGTCACTGTCCTCAGGTGCCCACAACCTTAAAAACAATCTAAATACTGGCTTGATTTTAGTGCTGAACAGCCTGCATGGAAAAAATATGAGACACCACTCCCCTGATAAGGCACCAAACTTTTCAAGAGAATTCACGCAATTCCTACAACTACTTCTATATTATTTCCTTTGTTCCCCTCTCTTACACAAAGTGCCACCAAAAAGAATTCATAAGCCAGAGAAATGAAGCATAAATTGTATCTCTCCAGATGACTGGGGACATTATTCAGAGTCTGGAGGGGTCAAGAGATTCTGTTATGTCACTTCAATACAGGTCTAAATTTTGAAAGACTATGGCACTGCAGCCTTTCCAAGTTAGTTATATAGAGCCTATTAATAAATTGCCATAGAGTTCTGGAATCCTGTTCATCCACAGGTACCAATTTTCTATGTAGTACTAAGATATAGGATACTCAACAGCATATTTCCTAGTAGCACAAAAAATTCCATTACAAAAATTTCCAGTAGTTGAACTATAAAGTGAAGGCCACTATTAGTAACAAGGGATAACAAATTTTCACACTTCACCATAACGAAAGGAAACTATTAGTGTTTTCCAAAGGCAAAGCAGTAAGTTATTTGAACAAGGTGACAGACAGTTGAGTCTTAAACATAAGAAAACACAGCGTGTCTTCTAGTAAAGCAGTTCACCCTTGTCCCATACACTGTCAGTCAGCCAAGACCAGAAATGGTATTTTTCTGAGTAAGGTTGTTCAAGATAAGTACTCTATGCAACTAATAACTTCATCTTTCTCCTCTTGCTCTTCTTACAGCTGTATTACCCAAGTATCACACATGCACTGAAGATCCAGGGCTAAATTCATCTAATCTGCAACTGAGCCAAGACACATCACCCCAGCCATATTTCCGTATTTACCAACATCCAATCATATGCGTAATATTATGACTGTCATGGTGCCAGTGAGCAGTTTAGAAAGGGCAATGACAAAAGAAAACACATTAATTACGAGGCAGAAAGGATGGACTCTCAGGACATGGAGGGCAATCCCTGGGCATCAGTTAGCCTGCAATATTCTGCATGAGAAATCCCAGCGTGAAGGGCAGAGCCCCACAGCAACACTGGGCACTGAGACTGACCTTCAGGCAGGTGCAGAGTTTGCACAGGTCAGAGGTCTGCCAAGGTGTGGTGACTATGTGAGCTGAGTCACTTGCTCAGTTTGCTACCCTAAAAGCTCACCAGGCAGCCCACAGCTGAGAAGCACAAATAACGCAGGACTAGCAACAGGACAAGTGCTATTGCCTCCAAGAGCCTATCACAGAATGGTCAAGGCTGGAGGGGACCGTTGAAGGTCATCCAGCCCAACCTCCCTGCTCAAGCAGGGTCACCCTGAGCATATTACTCACGATTGTGCCCAGGCAGCTCTTGAGTATCTCCAGGGAAGGAGACTCCACAACCTCTAATAAACAACTTCACCTTGAAAAATCTTATTGTAAAGCACTGTAAGATAAATACATAATCATGTTTGCAGCTTTGCTGGGACAGGAAACAACACACTGAGCAACAAGAATACTTAAATATTTAAGACAATAAATATTAACATATTCATAACCTGAGTTCTTATGGGATGCAGAGGCAGTTAACAGACTAAACCAAAAGAGTTCAGACTAAAGGAGGTATCTCTATCTGAAGCCACACAGAAAAGAACACAGAGAAAACATACAGCAGGTTTCCTAACAAGCACACAAAGGACTCAATGCTCTATTAGCAGTCTGCCATCAGATCTCATTCAGAAGCCAAAACCAGAAGATTAAGTCAATCCTCTCCTACATGTACAGTTCCACTCAAGACACATACATTATCCTGGAGAGTCCATCTTGAGTGGCCCAACTTGCTCTCAGAGTATTACCCAAAAACATGCTGTGCATATTCCCGTTTAACTTCTTTGCCTTCTGGCCAGCTCCATCCTTTATCACTGGGCTCTCACCCTAGCCCTGCTCCTCATCTTGCACGAGCATCCAGAGGTTCTAATCAAACTTCACTCCAGGGGAGCAGACTGCCCCCAACCACTGTAAAGTCTGTGCCCAGTTCTGGGTTTTGTAATGTCAACACACCTAGATCCAGCAGTATAGATATTCTTCCACTTGCCTTGTTCTAACTATCTAACAGGGAGTGTAATACTGCATGAAGTCAAGGCCTAATAAAAAAAGATGTTTATTCACATTCATAAGGTTTCTTTCTGTAAGTGATATAACTGATCATGCAAAGCAGAACATGCTGCAAATCCCACGACTTTGGTAAGTCACTGCCTCCTCATAAAGGAAATGCAAGAATCGAAGCTCCGCAATGGTTCAGAGACCAAGGAAGTGCAAGAATACTTGTATTAGAACCATGTAACAGGTTTACCTGTGAGATATGGATGTTTTGGCAATTAGTACTACAGAAAAGCTTAACGGGTACATATAGAGGTGCTATTGGTAAGAATTAATGACATTAAATCCCAGAATAGGTCCCAGGAAAATACCCCAGCAGAGCCCCCAAGGTGTCTATCTTTTCCAACACTAAGTATCATAGAATGGTTTGGGTTGGAAAGGACCTTAAGATCATCTAGTTCCTGATGAAAGAACACTTACCTAAGACTTAATGTACAAAGACATTACGAAGTCCTCTCAGGTATGGAGGATGTGAATGCTGCACTGCTTCCTAGACAAAACACATCTTTCCAATGTAAAAAATATTTTTTCTTACGTTGAGGTTTCACTTCCATAGCAATTCCTCTACTTAAGTTACAAATATGCAGAATACCTTGGTTCTCACTAATATTTTTAGCAAAATGTAGCAGGCTTTTCAAGCAGAAAAAAGGTTATTTGTTTTTATTACTAAAGTCAGAAAAGAGGATGTTATCTCATCTATATTGACTCTGTTGACTTAAAAAAAAGCAAACCAAAACCACACCTCACACCTCTGTCACTTAGGCCAGTATTTTATTGATTATGTGCTTGGAAATCCAAACTCTTTTAGCAATGTATTCAGAAGTCAGATCAAAAATAAACCTAACAACTAATACTTTAATCAAAGTGTTTAACAACCAGG
Organism: Nestor notabilis; assembly: GCF_000696875.1. Lineage (NCBI taxonomy): Eukaryota > Metazoa > Chordata > Aves > Psittaciformes > Psittacidae > Nestor > Nestor notabilis. The sequence continues at coordinate 9,870 of NW_009931648.1, read as the reverse complement.
CCTTATAATCAACGAGCCAAAACCAAAGTCAAATTGATCAATATGACCTTGTCATACAGAAAGAGCAGCTCTGAGTGCTATTGATGAGTTGACTTACCCACACAGTACAGGATTATGATATATACTTCATCATGACATGCATGGCTAGAATTAAATATTATTTTCTTTAATAATTCACAAAAAACCCCGAGTTAACACCATCAGCACCAAACTATGACTCTTCAGTGACAAGGTTGAAAGTACATTCCTGTATGAGTCCAAGCTAGAGTTGCCAGTCTGTCTAGCCAGATTTAAGCAGCTTTCACCATGCCAGCTCTGTATAAAGACAAATTAATATTGTCAGATGATGGCTGGCGAGATTCTGAAGTGAACATGACTATTCACAACTGCACAAAGTGAAGAGAGGGGATTCAGCTGGCATGAAAACACCAACACAGCCCATCAAAACAGGCAGCCTGGTTTTGCTAACTCCAATTAACAGAGGCAAACTCAAAAAGGGTCTTGACAGTAATAAATGTGGCCACCTTACAGATAAACACATCACATGCATGAGAGAAGTTGTACAGTGAAAGACTGGATTTGGCTTGATCTCTGCGTTATAGCCTGCATGCAAGAAAAGCACAGTACATTCACGCACTTGAGAGCCAGACAGGGGCAAAAAACAGGTAGAACATTGTTTTCAACAAATTCTAGCCACTTGTGACAACAATAAAAAGTAGGAACATTCCTTAGAGAGGGTACTTTGGGAATCTTATGGAACTTCTTCCAGTAAAGCACCCTGCAGAGAAGTATTTCTTTTTTATGGCAGACTTTTTTAATCTTTTGATTTAGCTTTAAGGTAGCTTGTTTTTATGTTCCATCTGCAAAAACATATTAAAAAAAAAAAGAGAAAGATAACTAGCTGGAAAACTAACATTGGGGTTCTTGTAAGGCGCTTAAGTATGATAAAGAGGTTCTTTCTGTTCTGTACCATCTGTAACTGCTTACAGCTGCATCTGCTTTAGAAGTAGTCAAGTTAGCAGGAAAAAAAAAATCCAGCTCTTCACTATTTAAAGTTTCTTTTTTGAGAGGAAAAAAACCCCACTCTTTAAACTATTTTCAACAGAAAGCTTAATTAGGTTCTACTCCTCATCTTCAAAACCTAGCAGAGATCATAAGATACCCCATGAGAGCTTTTAGCCCTTTGTGATAACTTCTCAGAGCAGCTATTCAAGTGAAGGTACAGGATCAGCCACCTCAAGAAAGAGTTCAGAGCAGATAATCTTTCCACCAGCAAAGAGACCATCAATCTGAACTTCTAACAAGGACAACAATGACCTTGTGCCAAACCTAGAAAGCAAGACACAGACATATCTCACCTCAGAAGTCTGCAATAGAGTAACAGAAATCCCTATAATCCAGCTGTTTGCCTCCTCCTGTTCCACCAACCTCACCTTCAGCTAACAGTCACCTGGAGAATGGACTTCCCATTGACTAAGTACGTCAGTCACACTATACCTATTTTATCTTGCCATTTGAGTCTGACAGATGATGGGGAGATAAATCACAACTGTAGCCTCAAAGGTAGTAAATTTATGCTAGCAGAAACAGTCCTTTGTATAGCAACACACCATTAAGCTTAGGTCTCACACGCACAACGTATCTGTCCCAACAGCTGATCCTGATTACAATGATTATTTAGAATTCATTGGTGAATTTCTACCCACTACAAAAGCTTTCAAATTTAAATCAAGTTTTAAACAGGAGCAGTGGAAGAAGGGATGGCAGACTGCTAAGTGTCACAGACACCAGAATACACACTGCAGCAGAGCAAGCCACAACCTGGCAGCTGTGCTCACCTCTGTCCTGATTGCACTGCACAGAAATCAGTCATCTTGTAACGCGAGTTCTCGCCCAAGCTACACCATCTCAAGTGGAGTTAAGATGAACTTAGTAATCCAAGCAGCTTCTTAAAGTTAAATAAAACCTGAGGTTATACACTTGGTACTGGCTTACCTGTGCGGAGAAACCCCCTGCAAAACTGTGCAGCACTGCTGTCAAGACAGGTGCTCCAAATTTCCTTGCTCAGATCACTTGATTTTTAGCACCTGAAGCTGAGCTGCACCATGAATCCATTTGTACAGTGCTTTTGCTGTTCTAGTATGAGTTATTTGCCATACTACTGACATGAGAAAATGGTGTAAGCAGAGTTCTCAAACTTCTGTGATTCAGAGGAACACTATCAAGTCTTAATTAACATTTCTATCGATCTCTGTAAACTTCTGACAAACTTCTGAAGTTATTTAAAATTACGTATCAGTGCAAATTTACTAGAAGTTATCTTCTGGATAGGCATCAAATGAACAACAGACACCTCTAAGACACCTCTGCCCAGAAACAACAGAGTCCATTGGAATGAAGTAGTAAATTTGGGCTTCCGAGACAAAGAGGCAAGTAGAAAAACACTGACCAGGTAGAACTAATGGATAACACCAGAGCACTGGAGGGTGCTCGGCTTTAAGAGCCAGTGGTTCATGCTGCACAGCATGGTTTCTGTCTTTTAGCAGCTGGACTAAAAAATATCCCAGATCTAAGCCTATTCCTGCAGGTAAGATTGCCAACTCATGCCTAAAGTTAAAGATTGTGTGTGTGAACAGAGGGTGGAACCCCCTGGGTCTCCTCCTGCTTCCCGCACACCACCTCTGCCATGCAGACGCCTATAGGAATACGGCTGAGGCGTAGAAATGGAAAAGAATCATTTCAGTCTCCAGCTACATACCCGTGCTGCATGGGAAAACACTTGCTTAGGTCAAAAGCCTAAGAACTAGCTACAGGAAGAAAAGGAAGAACATCCAAACCTGACAGATAGAAGAAAATACTGTTTTCAAATGAATGTAGAAAAAGAAATGAGTCAAACACTATCATTTTCCTTTCAGATTCTACTGGTTAGGGAAAATGCTACCATATGTAAACTGTAAGATATGATTACATCTCTCCAGCTTCTACATGGGCAACTTCAATAATAAGGGAGGAATCTTAAGCACAAGATTGTGCAATAGAGAATAATTTACTTGGTGCATTCTCCTCGCTTCAGGATATCAGCTGTGACGATTTTAAAGAACTTCTGTTGTGACATCCTGGGAAAAAAGGTCACTCCATCCTTAAACCCTCTCCACATACAAGCAAAGTATAAGGATAGTCTCGTTTAATACATTATTTTGAATCCTTGTTGTCATAGGATGTTAAAAATGTTCTGGTTTAACTGATAAGTTATCAATTACAGAATATCTTTCCCAAAAGCCAGCAGAACATTCTGACTTTCTGACATCCCCCATCTCTACCATGCCACTTAATGTGACATTCAGCTATGGAGGCTACCCAAGGGGACTTGGGACCTGAGGCTTAGACCTGGCCCTAAAAATAAATACTCAACAGAATCTAATAATGAAGATGACAGCACAACAGCTACACAATTAATGAGTTCCAGGATAATGTCATCATGGTAGTTCTGGTGGACAGAGAGATAATGTATGAGGAGAGCTGAGTTTCTCTAGGGATGGCACATGAGAGGAGAACCATGATCTGGCAAATCAGAGTATTTCAAACACAGACATCACTTGTGAAAGATATAAGAGGAAAGACATCACTGTTGGCATCTCTGGAAGAATTAAAGATGGAGAAAGGTGATCAGCAAGTGTTGCAATGACACATACGCTCCATTAATCTTACTAAATCATCCCTTTTCCAAGTCAGTATGCTTGCCTGGATCTAGTTCAGCTAGCACACACAGACGTGTTTCACTCCACTCAACTCGTGTAACTGGCTGAATCATTGCAAATTTTAATCTTAACCAATTACACTAAAGCAACGTGGCACCAAAAAGACAATGTGCACACTTGTGTTTTTCTAGCAAGTTCTGCCTTGGTTCTTCCTGGAAACTTTACTCCGATGTCACCAGAATTAAATCGGACTGTTTGACTAAATGGCTTGTGGCAATTATTTACTTTTAGAGTGTATTATAATGCTTAGAGTCATCATAAAATGACAAAGGGCTATAATAAAGATGGTGGCATCTTTAATGTTGATACATCACATTACCAACATAAGGAAATAAAATAGCCAAGATACTAAAAAAAGACCAGAATACATTCTTCTAAATTTTAGGAAATTGAAATCGCTGCATTTTAAAAAGCATTACATGTATTTCAGAGTATTTATTGTAGAAAGTACACATTTTTTTTCCACTGTGTTTCAGTGACAATTATTGACTGAGATTTCAGCAGCTGAATCTAGTATTCAGAACTGTGGTATTCACCCAAATAGAGCTAATCTCAGAAGAACTTAATATCCTCAATTAATTTGACATGTCTGGTGGCCCACACACAATTCCTCAAATTCCAACAGCATCAGGTTGCCCAACTCATACCAAAATCCCAAAGTGCACAAAATAAGCAATTACTTTATTGGATCACACCCTTCAACTGAAGAAAGAGATGCTCTCAGGTTCACTAAATCTGACACAAACAACACGAAAAGGTAGTGGTAGATCCACACCTGACAGTTCACTTACCTATGACACAGGAAATCATATTAGGACCATGTTTTGTTTGTAGGAATTTCATCTCTAGAATGTTTCATCCCCAGAAAAGCAGTCTCAACTACCTCCACAGCTCCTTCGGTCTTCCAAACTACACTTTTACAAAGGCGTGAAGTAGAAGCCAGGTCCCCACCAATCCCAACTTAGTATTGAGATCATTAGGGCAGAAAGTCATGCCTGCTTCCTGACCCAGCAGTGAAACAGATTTAAATGAACACACAAAGCTCAACCTCTGAATAACACATAGGTTGGTGATGAGAGCACTCCCCTGGAAGGTAAAAGATGCAAGGGCAGAAACCCTGGGGAATGGAACTGATCTCCTATATCCTGGCCAAGTTCTCTAATCACCGAGTAGAAAGCCAGGAACCATTAACTTCTACTGCCACAATATCCTGAAAAGACTAATGGCAGAATTGACAGACATCTTAATTAAAATAGGTACTGCACACCAGCACTAAGAAAACATTGATTTGTGTTCTTCACTTGGTTTTTTTTCTTGCAGAATTATTAATATATTAGTAAATAGAGCCTTTGCATTGGAGCAGGATTTTTTTTTCCCCTAATCAGTCATGATAGATATGTACATTCAAGAAATGTAAACTTCAACTAATCCCCTGTTCTTTGCCTTACTTGTCTTTCAGTACAGTGCTGTAGGCAGAGTCCCTGCCTACATGACATGCAGTCTGAGATAGCAAAACCTAGAGGGAGGATAACAAGTGAAGTGAGACTGGTACTGAAAGACAAATGTATTAACTATAAACCTGATATTCTCGAATTTGCTGAGGTTTAAGTCACTTTTCTGATGCCAGATACTCACGCACATTCATACAATGACATCCTTGTCCTCAGGAGGCTTCTAATAAGCATTAAAATGGAATGTGGTAAGTAATTTCAGTTCCTGAAAAATGTTAAGATTAAAAGGCCAGACTCCATGTTTGTATGCCAAGCCTTCCCAACAGATTTTAGACAGCAGCATGACAGAATTACATCTATATGCTTTGCAAACTGCGGCTTAAAAAGTGCAATACTTTAAAAATTCAGCTGACTATAGGTTTGTTTGTGTTGGAAACTGCCTCCCATCCTCAGAACACCTTAAGCAGTCAGTGAAGGTCTCTCAACCTAAGCTGAGCAAAGCAAGTAAGAAATCTTGAATGCAAAAAATGATTTTACTAGTACTTGACAAGTTCTGTCAACAAGCTGTAGCTCCTCTTACTCCCTGCCCTCCCACATACACATCTAAATCCAGCCAATTAAGACTTGAAAGCACTACCTCAGTCTTCTGGAAGAGACTGTATTTTAATTCATGGCAGCAGCATGTTAAACGCTTAAATGCCATGAAAGCAAGTTCTCAGACCTCTGAGTCTAGAAAGACTTCTAACACCAACTGATTTGCATTCTCCCAGGAGCAAAGATGGCATTGTACATTTACACTTACTCCAAAACCCAGTAGCTTTATTGATTACTCTGACACATCACTACTTCATTTCTATGCCCTTTGCATCACGTATAGAAGTTTCTAAATATATCACCATTTCACTCATCAAACGTTTGATGGCTAATACAAGAATCATAGCGCTGATTAAAACGTTTAAGAGGGAGTTCAGTTGTTTTTAAGATTAGTGACTCAGTACACCAGCTTCTTTTTTTGTTCTTAGCTTACCCTTCCAGTCTGTCTCCTAATCATCACCCTGACAGGACATGCATGCATTGCAACCCATATTACTCTTATACAACACTTTGGGAAAGGAAAAAGTAAAAATATATTGGATTTTGGTGCAGAAATTGCCTTCTCTCTTCACATATGAAGGAAGCTGAGAAAATCTTTTGTGCATTCAAAAGGCAAAAAAAGAACAAAGCAATCTCTATTACTAGACTGGGCAACAATCAAAAGGGAGGGGGTGTTACATCAGGCCTTGAAAAACACTGAACACCTACTAACTGAAGATAAACAAGACATGCTACACAAAAATCTCACCACAAGGTGCTAGAAATTAAGGAAAGACCAAGTATTCCACAAAGTAATGATCTAGGTCCTGCTGCTTCCATACTCATCTACTCTAATGCTTGCAACAGCTTGGTGCCTGAAGATAAAATCCTTGGCATTTTCTAACCTCTTACTCACACATGTATACACTGGTGATGGGCAAACAGCTCTTCCTATATTTGTTCTGTCCTCTGCTGCAGCAGGAACTTTTGTCACTACCCAGTCCCATTTCCTTGCTGGAATACAGACAGGAAGCAAAGGGAAAATGGGTATTTCACAACCCCTTTCCCTTCCCAATCCATTCCACTTGCAGGAAATTCTTTTCGGCTCTCATTTAATCTAGAAAATCAAGAGCAACCTTGTGATGCTCCAGTTGTGTTCCTCTGTGGCTTGCAGACTTTACTAACACAGCTAATACATAGCTCTCAACTTCCTTCTATTATTGCAAGTACTTGACACAGAAAGTTTCTCTCCTCACCACTGACAAGCATCACATTCAAACACCCTTTATTTTTTTAAGAAAGTGCATATCCTTTGAAAGAGCATTTCCACCAGGCACCAATCCCAAATTTCACATTAAAATTAGGTTTTCCAGAATTACAGTATGCAGTTACACCAGCAAAAATTCTCAGCAGATCCTCCTTTCAGGGAGAACATACCTATATCTGAAATACTGGGTCAGCAAGACTAGTTAAGACGTTAGAAAAGAGATAAATCAAAGGACAGATGGTTATAGGTGTGGGCATCACTGAAGGGGAAAAGAAAAGAGAAGTGGTTGTTGCAAAAAATAACTCTCAAGAACAGTGACAAAAGACAACTTACATATTTAACATTACAAAGGGGAAGAAGAAAAAGCACAAGTACTTCCTTCTAGTATCTTAATAAAAGAAAGTAACTGCAATCAATTTCATTTGGTAATTAGATGAAAAATATAAAACCACCTTAAAATCTCTGATTTATATGTACAAAGCAGTAAATACAGCAAAATGAGAATTAGCTCTCAGGTCTTCAAATCAACATTAACAGAGACGTCAGTCACTGAAAAAAGCCCTGCTGTGCATAGGTGTTTGTGAGTGCTGATGTCCAGTCATCCTGGTTTGCCAGGTACCAACAATGCATCCCAGACAATTTATTACAAAATCAAACCCAAAATAAACCTTCAGCATATCTTACAAAGTTACAGTGATTCTATGATGCGTGTTGACAGCTATGCACAAAAAGAGGCGTGATCAAGCCTCACACTCTTGGAAGCACTACTGCAGCCAGGAGCCAATTCACATCTCGACAAGGACAGGTACATGACAGGATTTTTCTTAATGTCAAATGAGGCGTTTTCAGATGTGAAATAAGGTTCTGCACAGCAGCGAGACACTACACCCAGGAACACAGACAGCACTCGTTCTGAAAGAGCAGCCTCTGCAAGACGGAAAAAGGACCAGGTCCAACAAATGGACAGGATGTCAGCTGCCAACTTCCCTGCACGAATTCCAGGACACAATTCTGTACAAGTCTTCTGTAGAGAAGTGCTGGTTTCCTCAGCAGACAAAATGCACATTTTCCCCAGAAGCACTAAAGCAGTAGGCAGTTTAATGCTGAGCTGCATTACCATCATTAAAAATAAACAAATGCGAGATCATTGCTAGAATTAAACATGCATCCACAGAGAAGAGGGCACAAGTTATACAACAGGACTCCTTAGTCTGAAACTGGATTTTTGCTCTTTCCATAGCTCCCAGACAGTGTTGTTCACAGGTTAAAATGCAAAGTAACAGGAATCTCAAAAACATGAAGACACGTTAGTGAATATAGACACAAAATTAGTGTTTTGAGACGTATGCTTCATATCCTCATTCTGTTGCAACCTCAGTATTACAAGAAAGAACTTCCATTCTTGTGATCCACTAGCAAGCAGTGAAGAATAACTTAAATCCCAACTTCATTCCCCTAAAACAGGCAATCTAAAGAAGGGTTACTCCTCCTCCCAGCCTCTGTTAAAAACCTTCCCTTTGGAATGTTACTATGGCAAAGACACTCAAAAAAGCAAGGGAGTTAAAGATCAAGATAATGTACAACTGACATTTTGTTTCATTTAGTATTTTTAAAGAAAGCTGACAAATCCCGGAGTAATTTACAAATGTGTAATTCCATTCTGCAATTAAAACACACCAAGACAATAGCCCACTAGACATCTAAATGAATGTCATTAAATTGCCCAGATCTGTAGCAACATTCATTTACTGTAACAATACGTACTTAGTCCTTTAAGCCAAAGAAGTTGTCTTTTTGCTGTTGTTTCAAAGCAGAGCAGACCACTGCTTGAACTGAACTCGTGAAACAAAATAACATCTAAAAAGCAAAAGAGCAACATGTATATTGGTTCTGGACAGAGAAGCGGCAGAAGATGGGAGAAGGGACTGCCAAAGCCTCAACTTGTGGAGGAACAGAAATCTCCATTGGGTTCCAAGTTTTGAAGAACTGATGGGAAAGATTTCCAGAACCATTCAGAATAGGAATATTCCTTGCACATTCAGACTCCTCTCCACATCCAGCACACACAAAGGTCAAAAGCTGAGACTTAATTCCTTTTTTAATAGGGGTATTGTAACATTTGTCCCCCGCAAAAAAATTAAGAAAGCAAAATCTAAGAAACAACTCTGGATGATATCACTGGAGTAGATTTAAAATGCAGTAAGAGCATCACAACTGAACTGCTGCAGCGGTCAGGTCCATACAGCTGATGCACAGGTAAATTATTTGAAATATTTTGGTTGTGATCTGTGACAGTACAAACCCCCAGAATTACATGATGAAACCAAACCCTGTCTCTTTGATCCCCTGCCAGCTAGGCCTGAGACAGTGTCGGGACACAGAAAAAAAATGCCCTCTCATTTGCTATATACTTCATGTCTTCCCACAGGAACTGGTCTCTTCCTCCTCATTCTATTTCCTGTACACAGAACAACCCCATTGTCACTAGGTGAAAACACACACACATGCCACTGCCTTACCAGCCAGCCTACACTGACATAAATCTCCCTTTCGGCAGAGAGATCACCTGCGGCCTCGCAGTGTCAGCAGCACTGTCCGTGCTCCCGGCCCAGCGGATGGCTGTGCACCAGCTCCGGCCAGGCAGAGATGCAGCTCACCTAAGGAGACCCCGGGGACAGAGCAGGATGACAGCCACACTAACGCTCACAGCCATCCTCTACCGCTCCCGGCTGTCAGCGGGGGGGATCCTCGCAGCCCAACCACCCGATCCCCTCGCCCGCGCCGCGTCCCTCCTCCCTTCCCCCTAATCCCTCCTACTCAG
>NW_009931647.1:43591-45910 GCF_000696875.1 Nestor notabilis | reverse complement strand
TTTTTATTATTATATTCTTTATTATATATTTGCTTTATTTCTTTACAGATCTCTGTAGTATCTGAAGAGAGGTTTTATGCAAAATGGAATCCAGCAGCACACCTGGCTTCTGGTGAAGTTAACTTCCAAACGGGAATTCTAGCAGGAAGGTTGGCCATAAACAGGCTGCATCAGGAGCTGGGGGCTAAAGGCTTTAATCAGGCAAGAACTGGGGGTACCACTGCGATTTCTCTCCTTTCCTGTTGTGAGTGAGCACAGTTGCAATGGTCTGTCTTTTCTAGGTGTATGTAGATCAAGTTGATGAAGATATAGTGGCAGTGACGAGGCATTGCCCTAACACACACCAGTCTGTTGTGGCTGTAAGTCGAACTGCCTTCAGGGATCCTAAAACTTCATTCTACAGTAAAGAAGTACCTGAAATGTGTATCCCAGGTAATCAGATTTCTTTTCAAGAGGTGGCAGGCACAGGAAGAAATTCAAGTTATTCTCATTCCATGCTTTTTATAATAATGTCATGGTTTCAGGTTGAGAATTTTCAGTATATAACCCTCTTTTTATATGTACCTACATGCATGCACCAAAAGTGGTTAAAGAAACCATAAGAAGCTTACCTCGCTTAGGGTTTTCAAAGGCATTCATGTTGAGTCTGCTTCCTCTTAGAAGCTCCCTATGAGGGTGTGCTTTTGTTTGTTGTCTTCTTTGTGAGCTGCTAAGAAATAGTTAACAGCAAGAAAGCTAAAGAAAGTTAGTTGTACAGAGTTGGGGCAGTGATTACTACTAAGTACTATGTTGTGCAAAAGGCTAAAATATCATCATTTCTTAATTCATCTTTTTTGTATATGACTATTTTTGTAGTTTTAAAATACATATTCATAAGAAATGACTTTGTACTGCATAAGTTAATGTAGAGATAATATTATGAATGTATTATCTATATATGCAAAGTATTTACTGTACTTAATGGTAGCAAATTATAGAATCATGGAATAGAATCATAGAATAGTTAGGGTTGGAAAGGACGTTAAGATCGTCTAGTTCCAACCCCCCTGCCATGAGCAGGGACACATATAACAACTTCTGTCCACTACCTGGACACATTGCTGAAGAGAAGCTTTCCAAAGTGGCTTTATAGGTATACTCAATTCTCTGCATGCATGCATGTGCCTGTTTTAGTCACTTTACATGTTAAGACATTTACAAGTGGCTGCAAGACTTAGAGTTGTATTTTGAATATTTGAGGTTTTGAGCATTTAGGGATTTAGTTTTCGACTTTGCTTCATGTTTTCAAAAGAACCACTTTTCAAGGATCTTAACAGCTGCGGTATGATTTAACTTCTCTTAGGAAAAATAGAAGAAGTAGTACTTGAGGCTCGGACTATTGAGAGAAGTGCCAGTCCTTACAAAAAAGATGAACATTTTGTGAATGGATTGCCTAATTTCACAGTGGAACTCAGAGAGCACATCCAGGTGGGCTCCTTCACCCATGTTCTCATGGAATATTTTGTCATTTGTGTTACTTTACCCTGGAAAAGACATTGAATTTCTGTCGCAAACGTGTTTTCTTTTCAAAGATCAAGGACAGTAAAATCATAAAGCAGGCTGGAACTGCCATAAAAGGGCCGAATGAATTTGTGCAAGAAATAGAGTTTGAAAAATTGACCCCAGGAAGTGTAATAGTGTTCAGGTATGTTGTTAGAGCTGTGAAATGGCTGTGTTAGTGAAGAGAATGATGGGCTGCTTTGCTTTGAGACTTGGGAATAGTTGTTAGAACTACTAAATTTCTCCAAGTTATGCACTTGTTCTTACAGAGTTAGTCTTGACCCAAAGGCACAAGAGGCTGTTGGTGTCCTGCGCAATCACTTGATCCAGTTCAGCCCTCACTTTAAATCTGGAAGCCTTCCTGATGATCACTCAGCACCTATACTAAATACGTTATTTTCCTCGTGAGTATGCTTTAAGCTTCTGAAGTAGAACCAAGGGATCTACACTGGGAGCAAAGAATGCTCTGTAAACTCCATTGCTATTGTGATAGATTTGGATTGTCAGAAAGCAATAAAAGCTCTGAGAGATGCTTTTTATGTATAATATAAGCAGGGTTAATACTTCAAAACGTTCTGTATAATTGCTGCTTAAAGCAGACTTGCTACATGAAGTGCTTGTCACTGCTGGGGTTTGGCTGTTCGGGGTTTGTGCTTAATATGGTGTTTCTAAACAAACACTGAAACATCAGAGCAGAGCATCTCAAAATTTAGGCTCTTAATTGCCAGGATGAAGTTGTGAGCTCTTTTGATTTAAGTCTGAAGTTAGCACTGTTTGTGA
>NW_009931647.1:0-43560 GCF_000696875.1 Nestor notabilis | reverse complement strand
TTTCCCTACTGATGCTGCTTTTTGGGTTTGGAATTGTTTATGTGTTCTCCACCATGTTTTCAGTATTGCATCTAAACTAACCTTGGCTGACCTGAATCAAGTGCTGTATAGATGTGAGGCAGAAGAACAAGAAGATGGTGGAGGTTGTTATAACATACCAAACTGGTCATCGCTGAAGTATGCAGGCCTCCAAGGTAATAGTTTCAGCATTCTTTCTTCTGTCAAGAAAAAAACCATAGCATAGAGCTGCTCAATCTAGCTCATACCTTAATGCTGTCTTATGACTAGTGCCATTGTTTGGGTAAAAAACGTAAGTGAGGGTTTTTTTCTGCTCGACCATGCTACTAATCAGAGTTGTACCCAGAAAAATCATATACTAAACCAAAGCTCCTCTCTCTTGACACTCTGGGCTGCAGAATTAAGTTTCAGTATGTGTTTTAACACCAATGCCATTGCTTTTAAAGTAAAACCAAAATATATGTATCTCCAGTGAAAAGTCACATTGAACTCAGCATTACTAAATTCTGAGCACTGCTGACCACTTACCAAATGTATGAATTGCATCAGGCTAATTATTCCACAACAGCTTCCATAACTGTGTAAAATCATAGACTCAACGAGGTTGGAAAAGACCTTTAAGCTCATCCAGCCCAACAATTGTCCAGCAGTGCCAAGGCCACCACTAACCCCTGGCACTGAGGCCTCGTCTACCCGGGGTGTGAACACTCGCAGGGACAGTGACTCCAGCCCTGCCCTGGGCAGCCTGTTCCAATGCCTGAGCACCCTCTGGGCAAGGAATTGTTCCTCAGCTCCAGCTAAACCTGCCCTGGGGCAGCTTGAGGCAGTTTCCTTTTGTCCCATCCCTTGTTCCTTGGGAGCAGAGACCAGCCCCCTCCTGGCTCCATCCTCCTGTCAGGCAGTTGCAGAGAGCGATCAGGTCCCCCCTGAGCCTTCTCTTCTCCACACTAAACCCCCCAGGTCCCTCAGCCCTTCCCCATCACACTTGTGCTTCAGACCATCTGTTGCTGTGTACCTTTTCCTCCTGAATTGTACTTGCTATTTGTGATAAGTATTGTCTTTTAATTTAGAGTTGGGTTTGTATCTGCAGGGTTAATGTCCGTGATGGCAGACATTAGACCAAAGAATGATTTGGGTCATCCATTTTGTGATAATTTGAGATCTGGTGACTGGATGATTGATTATGTCAGTAATCGCCTGATTTCACGTGCAGGAGCCTGTGCAGAAGTGAGTAAAAATACTTATTTGCTGGCCTTGGGGTTTAAATGACTAGTTTGTTCCATTTTCAGTTGCTGGTCTGTTCTGAACTTCAGTCTGTCTGTAACACCTTCTGTCTAGGCAAGTTCTTCTAGGAGGTTACACCATTAATATACTTCTCTTCCCTCTCTTCAATCCTGTATAAGAATAGATGGCAAAATGAAAGTGGAAAATACGTAGGGCATGGAGGAGTGGGTAGCTCTGGTGTAAAGGCTTGTGGGGGTCCTCCCCTCTTTATTACTTTCCCTCACATAAAAATGAAGTAACCATTATTTAAGTACTTTCAGAAGAGGGCCTAAATACCAAGGTGTACATTATTATGATGGAGTTACTGTAAGATTACACAGTCAATCACTGAGAAGACAGGGATTACTGAGATTCAGCTTACCTGCACACAGTCCTTTTCTTTCTTTGCCATATTTGATTTTCCTGCAGGGCAATTGCTTTATTTAGTTCACAAGAAGACGACCTGATTTGAGTAACTTACATAATGAATATAATAATAAAGGCTTTATCATTCTTACTTCATTTTGTTCCTGAAGCCAAGTGTAAGAAAGCAGAAGAATGGATAAAGCAGTCTGATGTGCTGAAGTGAATGTTGAATTTGACTTCAGAGACAGAGCCTTTACAGAAAGGAAGTTGGTCTGATACTTGCCAGATTTACTGCTCCTCAAAGACTATTGCTTGTTTTTTCCTGTGTAGTTTTTGAGTTCTTCTTTTGTAGTGTCTTACTCTGTTTTGCAGAAAATATAAAGTACCTACAGCAATACTGAAGTCACATGAAACTAAACTTTAGGTTTATGTTTTACATAAGCAACTTTCCCTTCCTAATTTCCAGGTTACAAGAACAGTGTCACCGTGTAATACACTGATACTTACTTTCTTCATCTGCAAGGTTGAAATCTTGAGTAACTTCCTAGTAGGTTATCACAATCTTTCTTTAGCAGAAGAGGAGAAATACTTCCCATGTGTCAAACACTCTACAGTGATACAGGGATGGTGAAGCTCCAGCATCCCGAGTCCTAGGCCCAGATCTGCAGTCATTTTCCACTGGTGGCTGTAAATAATTTAGTCTTCTGATAATCCTTTTTGTCCCTGTCTCAAGCTTCATCTCTTCAATCTTGTCTTTAAGCAATGAGAAACCCTTCCCATGGGTTGTAGTGATGCAGCTTTCCTTTGCTACTCAGTTTCCTTTGCCACTCAGTTTTGATAACTTCTTTTTGAGATATTTGGGGGGTTTCCTACAAGACTAGCAAAATAAAATCTCTTTGATGGGTTTGCCCATTTGTGACCTAATGAATATAGTGCAGGTTTTTCCCTGCTACTTCTTTTAGAGTTCATACCAGCTGAAATTTTGGAGCAGGAGGGTGCAGCAGTTCTACCACAAATACCTTACATGGATAACTTCAAAGGTGTTGAATGGTTAGATGCTAGTGGTGGTGGTGGTAGGAACTGAAGAGAGTCTCATTTTTGTGGCAGTCAGGCATAACTTGGGTGTAATAAATGTACACATACATCAACTAGATGGGTCCTGAAAGCACTGGTTTTGAACCCTACGCTTCCCAAGTTCTAATTATCTTGTACTTCAATAGGTTGGTAAATGGTTGAAAGCCATGTTTGTGTACCTAAAGAGAATTCCACGTTACCTCATCCCATGTTACTTCGATGCCATACTAGTGGGTGCGTACACGACGCTTCTGGATGTGGGATGGCGTCAGATGTCCAGGTATGCTGGGCAGAGCAGAGCTGTAGAGGTACCTGCACGTATTTGCACCTTTTCAGTTTCACCTGCTGGAGAATGCGATTTGAATCTTTTCATCCTTGTCCAGTGTCAAGGGGTAAAATGGGTGGTGAACACCAAACCCATCCTCTGAAGGTTTGGAGGGGTCGCGTGGCTGTGGGTTTGAATCTGGAGCTCCTGCTGGTGGTGTGCAGTAGGAGGAGGAAGCCTTAAGCCAGCATTTCTTTGCCAAGCTTCAGAAACCCTTTTTTTGCTGTAATTTTAGTTCAACTGCAACAGTTCCTAAAGTTCAGGGAAAGAAGAAAACAACCAGATTGTCCTTGTGCTGCTGCTTTGTTCAGCATTTTAACACGGATGAATATCCTTTGTTATCTGAGCACTTTACTTACCTCAAGTAACCGTTTAATCTTCAGCATCTGCTTCTCTTTTCCTCCTTGGAAAGGAAAGGGAGATGGATTTAATGGAGGCTTTATTCTAGCTGTGAGTGCTCTGAACAAGTCAGGTTTGGGGGTTTTAAATACAGATGTTAAAATGAGACTAGAATTCGGTATGGCAGCGAACTCCACTATATGCTATGGAAAAATGCTTGGGCCTGAACTTGTCAGGAGCACAGGTTGTGCTATTTTAGACAGTGTTCACTGAGTTATAAGTCTTTATATATGATAATGTATATAAAAATGTGATGATCTTTAAAAATACCAAGTTTGACAGGATCTCTTGTTCACAGTGAAATATCTTTCCTCATTTTTGAGGTCTGAGCTCCTATGAAGACATCATGTAAACCAAGCTTTTGGTTTTGCCCTTTTCCCTAGAAGTATTTGACACCAAGACTCCCACTGGCATTACTAAATTAAATTTTAAGGCTAATATTGGGCATCCATTTTGGGGGAAAAATTGATTTACAAACTGAATCTTATGCAAAATATAAATATTAACCCAGTGTTAGTTTATTATTGTAGTTATTATACCTAATAATTACAATAGTCACCTGTAAATGAAAAAGGATAGATTTTTATGGATTGATGTTGCTGAATGTGAAGTCATTTTAAGTGAATTATGTTGGGTTACAGCTTTGTGCAGAATGGATCAACATTTGTGAAACACCTTTCCTTGGGTTCAATCCAGATGTGTGGCATAGGAAGATACCCTTGCCTGCCAGATCTGTCTCCTTCCCTGCATGATGTCCCCTATAGGCTGAATGAGATTACGAATGTGAAAGAACAGTGTTGTGTTTCCTTGGCAGCTGGTAAGTGAGGACAACATTGAAAGTCTTCCAGAATAGTTCAACTATTCTTAGTAACTGTATTAAAATTGCCTCCAGTGTTTGGGATCCATATGTCAGCAACCAGGTATAAAATGTAGGCAGCAGTTTTACTTGCCTCTCCCCTGGGTTTTAACTTTAAAAATATGGGAGCTCTGTCTATTGGTACTACTCTGAGAAACCCATTTTGTTACTGCTCTTGGGAGATGGAGCTTATAAATGCTTTATTTAGTGGATATAGATAAGAATATCTCTTTTTATCATATATGGAGATCCATAAGTATGTTCTCTCTTTCCAGAAGACTTGCTTGAGATAAAGAGACTTGGCATAATAGGCTTTAGTTTATCTTCCTTGAAATATGAATTTAAGAACTGAATTGGAATGAAGTACGAGGGTGGATTTATTGTTCACAAGTTCTCAGAGGGAAGGAACCTTTAGCAGGGCAAAACACCTGATCTTGAGCTCTCCAAAAGGAAAGAGCATAAAAGTACTCAGCAAATAGGATTTATAGCTCCAAATGTTCAGCCAGCATCTTGCAGTCTTTCAGTTGGGTACTTTCCTACGTCCAGAGTATCATCTTCTGTGTTTGGTGGCCTAGAATGAATTTAGTTTTGTTCTGAGTTGGCCCATTCCTTTTCTGCAACCACAGCAACTTTTCACGTCCCCACATTCTGTGGCATCTGTCTCACTGGGGTGTTTATTTCCTTCTTTCTGAAATCCTTTTTCTCTCATGGAATTTTACTGCTGCTGGTTCCTGGGTTTCAGTTACATTCCGTTTGCTGCTTTAGTGTTGCCTGGCAGCAAAGGGGCACAGTGTTCCCTTAAACTGGTCCTGAAAATTAATTACACTAAAGGGTTTGGGTTTGTGTATTCCCTTCACGGACTGGCAGTTGTGTCTGAGATTTTGAACTCGTACATAGATTGTCATTCTCAAGTCTTCTTCTCATATCCTGTAAAACCCAGAAGTGTGGAGGCCATATTTGAGTATTAGCAAACACTCTGGACAAGTAGGTGAGAGAAGTTAGAACGTGGCTCTATCAAGCATGCACAAGAGGCTGCTGCTTTGAAACTTCACCATGTGGAGTTTTTGTAGTAAGTTCAACTTTCAGGTTGATAAATAGAAGTAAACACAAGGATGGACCCTCCTGTTGTAATTATTAAGCTTTATGAGTCAGAATCGTAAGTTAGGCATTATAATGTCTGCAGTACAATGTAGTTCTAGAAGCTGCTGGAAGAGAGAAGCAGGATTCCTTTTATCCTGGCTGAGAACAGATTTGGCCTGAACAAATTCATAGCTCTCCAGTCCTGTCCTGTTTATACCACTGAGATGCATGGCCCTCCTTCAGCAACCCTGCTAAGAAAGCAGTGTAAATCCTCACATGGTTCTGGCTGTTTGTTTGGTAGCTTTCCTTCTGCTCCTGTAATTAAAAGGATGGCACTTGGGGAAGTTACAAAGCAACTTAATTAAAATGGGACTCTTACTGAGGTGAGAAATTCTGTTGCACGATCTTGAAATTCTAGCAGATGTTCTAAAATGAGGTTTTATTTGGTTTTATCAAGAACTTGGTTGGGGAGATTGTTTCAATATCTTAATCTAGAAAAATCATTGTAAATGTGAATGTATTTTTACTGCTGGTTATTTTCTATGGACATGTGTGCGTGGACATTTCTGCTCTAACAAATGAGACTAACAATGACCTTTCCTTTTAGGTTTACCTCACTTTTCCTCTGGAATTTTTCGCTCCTGGGGAAGGGATACCTTTATTGCACTGAGAGGTTTAATGCTGGTTACTGGGCGCTATCTAGAAGCAAGGTGAGACTGGCTTAGACTTAGTTCTTCCTGGGTTTGCAGGTAGTTAGGAAAAAGGCATGGTCTCACAGCCTGAGATGGCACACAGGCAGTTAGAAACAGCTGATGTGCAGTATAAAACTGCAACGGCCCCGGATGGATTTGGGAGCTCTCCCTAAGTGAAATTAAAAATACTGCAGAAATTACATACTTTGTTAATACTTAATTTGGGCAGAGATTGCCACATGATACATACATTAAAGTTGGCTGGTTCAGGTGGGCATTTGTGCTCTTGTACATGGCACTGGCACAGGCTGTGGTGAGTGCTCCAACCCTGGCAGTGCTCAAGGCCAGGCTGGACAGAGCCTTGGGTGACATGGTCTAGAGTGAGGTGTCCCTGCCCATGGCAAGGGGTTGGGACTGGATGGTCCCTTCCAACCCAAACCAGTCTGTGATTCTGTGATAGCTATTACCTTTCTCATGCAGTAACATCTGCAGTCTACTAGTATGATTATATTCCCTTCCAAAGCTAGATGGAATTCATGTTGTCCACGAGGTGTGTGCAAGGGTTCTCAAATGAAACTTCTCATAACTTCAGTTGCCATCACCTCTTGGTATCTTAATAGGAAATTCCCAGCTACTCCTGCCCTCCATCCCCATTCCACCCCATTCATCAGAATGAATTCCAGGGTAAACAATGCTAATAAAATCCTTCCTTGTGACCTTGGTGGGATTTGGGTTTAGGTTCTATATCGTTAGCTGTGAAAAAGCAAACTAGCTGTGTCATAGCACCAAATAACTTGCAGCTTTCACCAGCAAAGTTCTGGCATCTTTCTTCAAGATCCCATTTGTCTCTTCGACCTACTTTGCTGAAAACTGTAATGCTTTGTTCTTAGTACTCAGTCCAGTAACAGCCTTAAAAGTGACTTAGTCAAGACTCTGTTTTTCTTCTGTTCTAGAAACATCATTTTAGCTTTTGGTGGGACTTTAAGACATGGTCTCATTCCCAATCTGCTTGGCCAGGGGACACATGCCAGGTACAACTGCCGAGATGCTGTATGGTGGTGGCTTCAGTGTATCCAGGACTACTGCACGATTGTGCCAAATGGATTAGACATTCTCAGGTGTCCTGTTTCTAGAATGTACCCAGGGGATGACTCTTCTCCTCAGCCTGCAGGCACTGTGGTAAAGATCCCTTCTGATTTAAGTACTTCTTTAGGAATATATAGTTGTGTTAAAGGCTGCTATCTGGTGGTTATGGTGAGATTTGAACTCCACACTTTAGGCACTTCTTGCTACATCTGCATCACACGATTGGACAAGTGTGGGGATGGGGATGGAGAGGAAAAATTCCATGAGCTGCTAAATTTGTTCTTTGCTTTTTGCCTTGGAAAGTTAAAAGTACTAAAAATTGTGTGCAGTGTACTGCTATTGACAAAGATGCTGCTGAAAATGATAGATGGAGGGTTTCAAGTATCATAAACTAGAGGCTAAGAATTGCTGCTTGGCTTGCACATTAGATAGAGCCTTTCTGCTTGTTTTTCATCCTGCCTTTCACGTCTCTTCCAAACGTGCAATCCACCCAGGATCAGCCACTCTATGAAGTAATACAGGAAGCAATGCAACGACACATGGAAGGCATAAATTTCCGGGAAAGGAATGCTGGTCCACAGATAGATCAAAACATGAGAGATGAAGGTAACGGAACACTTGCTATGCAATTCAAAAGATGCTCTTTATGTCTTATATTTGTTTAGCTCTGGAGTATGCTTCTGAAAAACAAATAATGTTTAATGCAACTAAAACTGTATCACTTTAAATACATTTATTATCAGCAACTGTTACATGTTGTGGTACAGTTTATCCTAAATAAACCTTCACTTCAGCTAAAGTTGCCTTCAGAAACCCACGTCTGATCTGTTGTTTGGGGTGAAGGGTTGGTTTATTCAGGAGGTTCGGACTGGGGACGAGAGCTTTTGTTTTGCTTAAAATATGGACTTCACACGTGATACTCTTGCTTTGGCAGGTTTTAATGTGACTGCGGGTGTTGACCATGAAACTGGCTTTGTCTTTGGAGGGAACCGTTTCAATTGTGGCACTTGGATGGATAAAATGGGAGAGAGCGACAGAGCTCGCAACAAAGGAATTCCAGCTACTCCAAGGTACAAAATCCAGGCTGGGAAGGGGGGATCTTTAAATCTGGGATTTTTTTTAAACTCAAATTCTCCTGCAGAAACATAGAATCCACCAGGTTGGAAAAGACCTTTAAGCTCATCCAGTCCAACCATTCCCAGCAGTGCCAAGGCCACCACTAACCCCTGGCACTGAGGCCTCGTCTACCCGGGCTGTGAACACTCGCAGGGACAGTGACTCCAGCCCTGCCCTGGGCAGCCTGTTCCAATGCCCGAGCACCCTCTGGGCAAGGAATTGTTCCTCAGCTCCATCTAAACCTCCCCTGGGGCAGCTTGAGGCCTACTGTGCCTTCCATTAACACATCTAAGAGGTGATCTCTCAAATGTTCTAACAGTTCGTGCCTACTAAAATATTAATGCTATTTCCTGGTTTTTGCTCAATTAAAGTAAAATGAAAGGTGTGTTCTTAGCAGGTGCAGCCCTCAGCTTCTAGCATGTTCTTAGCTCCCTGCAAAGAGTTGACTTTGGAATTCAAGTAGTAAAATGTAATTTAGGAAAAAACTATGTACAAACAGTACTAGCAGTACTTTGTTATTTAGACATACTAGAAGAGAGATCTATTGATAATTGTATTGTTAGAATACTTGTTATTTACAACTCGGAAATACCTACCACATGATGAAGGGACTCTTCATCAGGGACTGGAGCAATAGGACAAGGGGTGATGGGTTCAAACTGGAACAGGGGAAGTTCAGGTTGGATCTAAGGCAGAAGCTCTTCCCTGGGAGGGTGCTGAGGCGCTGGCACAGGGTGCCCAGAGGAGCTGTGGCTGCCCCATCCCTGGCAGTGTTCAAGGCCAGGTTGGACACAGGGGCTTGGAGCAACCTGCTCTAGAGGAAGGTGTCCCTGCCCGTGGCAGGGGGTTGGAGCTGGATGAGCTTTAAGGTTCTTTCCAACCCAAACCAGGCTGGGATTCTGTGATTGTATCTAAATTCTTGAAATTGAGATGAAACATGTTAAAAATAAGCTCTTAACTCTGTGTTCACAAACTGCTGCAGGCATCCTTGCTTGACTTTGGATGTGAAACTGGTGCTGTGCTATTGCTATCTGTGGGTGAGGACTGAAGGAAGACAAGTCAGGCAATTGAACTGGGGGAGATTGAGGGACCTGCCCCTAAAGAGGCTAAATCAGTGATGCTGCTGGAGAGAAATTTTGCACCAAGCAGGCAGTAAAACCCAATATGATATAATCTGAGATTTATGCATATGGTGATTCTCTGAATATCATCTGACAAAAGAGGCAAGTCCAAGAAGTGCATTTAATGCTTATTTTAATGCTTCACTTTTGACATGAGTAATCTAATACAGCAGAAACATTACCCAAGTTACCAAAGTGCACTCAGCTCTGTGTTGGACACAGTTTTAACAGCAGAGGACCAAGTTGTTTGAGGCTGATCCTTTTTTTCATGTTCTTAATCACTGCTATAAAATTATCTTAAATCTGTGCAAATTAGTTGGGTATGATAAAAAAAAGTATCTCGTAGCCAGTTTGCAGTCGAGCTTGTTGCCTGTTTTCCACCCTTTCCTGCATAGTTTCTTCTTTGGGTGGAATCCTACTGATCCAAACAAAAGTAAACTGACCGTGCCTGCTTCTTTTATTCTTGGCCCTTCATGAAACTCAAAAGTGCCACATAAAACTGAGTGTTCTTTTAAGTGGCAGATAAGCCTCAGTGTGGCTGAAGATGTGTGTTTAGGGCAGAAATAGTCTAAAGCATGCCTACCACAATGCTGTCAGAACTGAGGTGCCACACAGGAAGGAAAGTGATTGGTAGCTTTCTGAAATCATATCTCCGTGTAGAGCAGCAGCCAAAAAAGCTACTAAAACCCAGTAACAGTGGGTTTCATCAGGAAGGATTTGTAGAACAAGACAGAGGGCATTATTCTGCCTCTTGGTGGAACTTGGTACCTGCAAGGCACAAGTGTATCTTGAGTGTTCCATGTAGTGATAAGGGGGGTATGGAGAAGGGCAGGGAAAGCTCAAAGGGATGGAGTAGCTGCCTTGCAAGGAGTATCTAAGGACTCCTCATTTTCAGGCCTCATTTTGGAAGAAAGAAGGGTGACTGGTGTCTAGGAAATGAGTAGAGATGATGATGGAGCTGTTACAAATCACTGCAACCCACATAGCACTGCAATGCTGTAGAACTTCGGGATGCTCACACAGGAGAAATGGGGGAATAGTAGAAGAATAGGGGGAAATGAAGTGTCTAAATAAGATAAAGATGTATTTCTTTCAGTTACCTATTGCTTTGAGAGGCTATTAAAGTAATTTTGGGGCTTTTTTTGTATCATTACTTTAGGGATGGCTCTGCTGTGGAAATCATTGGTTTGTGCAAGTCGGCTGTTCGCTGGTTGCTGGAATTATCTGGGAAAAATGTGTTTCCATTCCGTGGAGTCACTGTAAAAGGACATGGTAAAAACAGGCACATCTCATACTTGCATTACTGGAGTACCAAAGTAACCAGACCGGTGCAATCGTGGCCATATAACATTGGGGATGATTATCAAATACTCGGGAGGGCTTAAGGGAAAAAGGGGGAAAACTTGGGAAAGAATCTTGTATGATTAAAACCTTTTTTTACTAAAAAAAAAGATTGAGTTGACATTGTCTGCTCTATCTCAAGTATTTTACTCCATGTATTAAGGTGTGGGTTGCAAAGGAATCTTGGAGTCTAATAACACTTCTCGAAATGGGTGTAAGCGATGGGATTAGTATTTGCTATGATGACTACATCATTCTTTACAAGAATGCCAAATAAAATGCCCAGGACACTTTTTGTCCCTATATTCACAACACAGAATACCATTTCCTCTGAAGTTTTACATAAATATCTTTAGCTGTCCCTTATGTTTCAGAGGGATGCTGCTCTGTTACGGGGTTCCTTTATGCTTACCCAGCCCAAGTGAATCTACATGCCCTATAAAGCTTTCTTACTTGCAGGAAGGGAGGAGACCATCACATACGATGAATGGAACAGAAAAATCCAGGAGCACTTTGAAAGGCTCTTCTTTGTCTCCGAGAACCCAGCAGATCCTAATGAGAAACATCCCAATCTCGTTCACAAACGTGGCATTTATAAGGACAGCTACGGAGCTTCAAGTCCGTGGTGTGATTACCAACTCAGGCCAAACTTTACAATAGCCATGGTTGTGGTAAGTGAAGGGCAGCAGGGGGAAGCATTTGCACTTAAATTCTCTTTGTTATTGAACTAAGCTTGCCTGGTAAGGTCCATTTGCTTGGCATTATATTGCTTAGAATAACTTCAAAAGCTTTTCCATGCTTTTAATATTGGTCCATCTTGGAGTATCTCCTAAAAAATACATCCTTGACTAGAGTTGCCTAAATGAATCTGCTGTCCAGGGTGTAGCTAGGATCAATTTGCAGTGTTTGCTGTGTTCAGCATGTCTCTTCAGGTTGGGTCTGGGGGGCTGCTTTTCCTGTCAGACTGGCTAAAACACATGGGTTGTTTGTCTTTGTTATCAGGTCTGTGAAGAGCTTCAGCAGTAATACTTGTCAAGTTAATTCTTATTTTAAATGCAAAACAGCATTGATGGCTTCTGTCTTCTTGCTTACTCTGACTTGTAGGTTCCACAAGTTGATTCAGTAATATAAAAGTTGAGCTTTTTGTGCCCTTCTGCATTTGTATGTGCAGTCTTACGTGTGTGCACGCACAGAGTTTACTCATTAGATGTTTATTATTTGATTAGGCCCCTGAGTTATTCACACCTGAGAGAGCTTGGAAAGCTCTGCAGATAGCAGAGGAAAAACTGCTTGGTCCATTAGGCATGAAAACCTTGGATCCAGAGTAAGTACAGTAGAGATAAGTGTTCATTACAGACTGTGACAGTGGGAAGTATTTGACACATGGGGGTAGTAGTTGTTATTTCTTACATACCTGTGAAACAAGGCTGCAGTAAGCTAGTCAAATTTGGTGTCATAGAGATGTTTGAGTAAAAGTACAAAGGCAAAATTACTAAGTCAAGTCATTCCAAGACTTTAAACTGTTTTCCTACTAGTTTAAACTATATTTGGAATTCCATTGTCGTGCAAAACACAGAACCTGGCAAAGACCTCCCTAAGTTACCCATCCTTAAATGTAAATGCCATGACAGATTTTGGAGTCACTTCTGCTTTCCACTTTTATGTATTTTTTAATGTATTTTTAAGCCTTGGTATAACATTTTCCTTTCTTCCTTGCAGTGATATGGTTTACTGTGGAGTCTATGATAACGCTCTTGACAACGACAACTATAATGTAGCCAAAGGTTTTAATTATCACCAAGGACCTGTAAGAGCCAGTTTCTTCAGCTTTAGGAGAAGTGCTGTTACCTTTTCAAACTGACAGCTCTCATCAGCTCTCTTTGTTCTTTGCTTAGGAGTGGCTGTGGCCAATTGGCTATTTTCTCCGTGCCAAATTGTACTTCTCCAAGTTGATTGGTCCAGAGATGTATGCAAAAACTGTCGTTATGGTTAAGAACGTTCTCTCTCGCCACTATGTTCACCTTGAAAGGTAAGACACCAACTAACATGGATTCCAAGTGTTCAGTCAGCCTTGTGGTATCCGCTGTCCAATTGCATCTGTACCTATCTGTAATATCAAGAGCATCTGTTTTCTACATAGAAAGTTCACTGCTGTAAGTGCTGTTGCAGATCTCGAGTCAGGTTTGAAGTACAGCTGAGATCTAGTGCTTTTTAGAGACTGCAGATTTACTAACACCTATGTAAACATGGGGTGAAATAAACCTTATCTAAAAATTAGGATCTAATTTCATACAAAAAGTTAATTTCAGAAAAAAGTTGGTGAGGAGTTTTTTAAACTGAAAGTATTTCCAAACAACCTGCAAAACAAAATCATGAAGGGGCTGGTGGTGACAGGTAAAACTGAGGCAGATCAGACAGAACCATTAGTGCTGGAAGGGCCCTCTGGAGATCACCCAGTCCAACCCCTTGCCCAAGGCAGGGCCACCCAGAGCAGAGCACACACACAGGGATGTGTCCAGGTGGGTTTGGGATGTCTCCGGAGAGGGAGACTCCACAACCCCCCTGGGCAGCCTGTGCCAGGGCTCTGCCACCCTCAGTGTAAAGAAGTTCTTCCTCATGTTGAGGTGACACTTGTGTTTCAGATAAGCTGCTGTGCACTATAGTTAGGATTTCTTATGTTAGAAATGAGGAGATTAGTATGACAGTATTTCAGAATCTTATTACCCTTGATATTCTGAGAAGGCAGGGGAACTTGCTAATGGCCCTTCAATATTCCTTTACATTTTGAGTTCTCCCTCAAACCAAACCACCAACCCCACACTACTTTTTCCCTTTTTCTATTATATTTTAATTCTTAAGGATTTGAGACAAATGAAAACAAACAAAATCAAGATCTTGCCCGTGATCCCTTCCATGTGATCTGTTCTGCAGTACTTCAAACGTGCATTTATTTGTATCCATAAAAGTAACTCAGTAGAACTGGTCATGACAAAACGGCTTGTCTGACCACGTGAGGAAGAAAAGGGGTTTGTTAAGCAACTTTTTGCATTACATAGTGTCTTGTCCCAGTGTCTTGTTTGGTTTTGTAGTACTCCCATAATCCACTTTCAAGTGTAGCTTGATACCATTCAGTTACCTCAAATATCATTCCTGTTCTTCCAACTGCACAACTACCCAAATGAGAAAGAGGAGCAGCATGCCAGCAGTGCAAGTTCAGCTATTACTAGCAGCAGAGAGTCTACTTTGGAAGAGAGGCACCCCCAAAAAACCCAGTTCCCAGCTGCAGGAAAATACCCAAATCTCTACATCACAGTTATTAAAGTACAAACTGTGCCTGTAGGACAACAGACCTTTAGTCATGATTTTCAGTTCCTACTGGATAACTTTCTGAATGGTTTAAAACCAAATTGTTCTTTTAATTTCAGTGTATAACCTAACATCAGTACTCGTTTGTGTTTTCTTTTACCAGGTCATCCTGGAAAGGGCTTCCAGAGCTGACCAATGAAAATGGACAGTATTGCCCTTTCAGCTGTGAAACTCAGGCCTGGTCGATTGGGGTTATCCTTGAAATCCTTTATGACTTGTAAAAGTTGATTGATTTTGATCAAACTTCTGTGGTCTTATTATTGGGCATAAATGAACACTTGGCTTATACTGCAGGGAAATGTCCTGTTCTGCACAACCAGTGAAGCTGTGTCCTGACTTTCAAAGATGCTGAATGCCAGCAGCTCCCTTGCCCTGTAACTGTGTGGGGCTTGGGTGGTGTATTTGAAAATCAGGCCATGACAATCAAACACAACTGCAGTGCACACTTAATGCAGAAACTTTTACTTCAGGAGCAAGTTTAAGCATATGCACAAACCTAAAAGTAGCTTTGTTTTCTTTTTTTTTTTTTAGACTTTTCAAATCAAAATCTTAATGTAACAAAGGGAGCTCTTTGCTGAGCTAAAAATGAGTAGCACAGCTCTGTTTTTGTTTCTGTCTCTTAATGGCTGTTTTGCAAATGCGTGCTCAAAGGGGCATACACTAACGTATAGCTTTGAGTTTGGTATGCTTTGTGATGTGGCACCGTACAGTAATGAAGGCAGAACTCGTTGTCTCTCTGTTGAACTGTATTATGGGATGGTTTTTATGTGTTCAGTTGAACACTCCATTAAGCAACCCCAGAAATAAAACTTACAAACGCTGTGATAAACCAACCTTTGAAGTTATATGTAAAATTTTCAAAACCTTTAAACTACTTTGAGACTTAACTTGAGCAAGAATAAGGTAATGGCCTACACTGCTCCATTTTTCCATTTAAAACACTGTGGGCCATGCAGGAAACCTGCCTCTTCATTTAAAGCTGTTTTTCACCGTCAGGACTTCATAGGAAGTGTGTGCATGTGCATACAACACATGTTGGGGGAGGCCAAGGATACAGAAGTCAATGATGTGCTTGCTTGATTGCTTACTTTATGGAAGTGGTATAGTCACCTTGGCTCTTTATTCTTAGGAAGATCCTAGCTGTATTGAAGCAGGTGGAAACAAAAGAGCAACGAGAAGAGAGATTAGCAGTAGGTAACCAGAGAAGAGAAGAGGTTTCTAGGCCTTTTGAAATTCCACCAGTAAGGACAAGCATGCTACCTCTATGTACTGTTCTTTGGGAACAGCACCAGTGAACGTGATGCAAACCGTGTCCTCTCAGATTTGGATGCCTGTATGCCCTAATGGAGTGCAGTTCAGTGTTCCCACATAGGAGGGTGTTTGGCAGGAGTGCAGCTGGTGATTCTCAACTCCCTGGTGATGCTCTATGGTTCTGTAAGTTTTCCATCTTAGTACAGTAAAGAGACAGAGAGTGAGGATGACAACACTTCCCACATCACAAGGGAGGGAAGGCAAAACTGATAATGGCATTTCTTAATGTTAGACAGCACTAGCTGAAAAACTATACACAGGATGTAATTATAATGCACTAATAACACGTATGTCAAGTTCTTACTGTATCCACATTTTAAAGTTTCCATACCCTAAGTCCAGTGCAAGGGTGCTGTCTTGTTCAGGGAGATGTGTTATAGGTAGATACACTTAAGGACAAGTTAAGAGGCTGAAGGGAGGTGAATTGTAAGAAGTGGCTGTGTTTAGACTCTTTATCTGAAAGGCTAGTAGGTATTTGAAGTGCCTTGCTGGAGTGAACAGGCAAGGTCTGTGCTGCACCTCAGTTCCTGAGTGCTGCAGTACCTGGGTTGGAAAGCTTTTCTTTTCGCAGCACAATGCATGAGAGACGTCACTTGTTTGAAACCATCACTGAAAGGTCAGCCACAGATTTACTTTTTTATTGCAGAAGAGGCATATAAAGTATTTTTCATCATTTACTGAACCTTCCAAAATTCTTGTTAATGATGTTGAGGTGTGTCAATAGCTTTTTCCTGTTTTTCTAGCTAATTATTACTCATTTGTTAGTTGAAGGTATGTTTTTATAGCTCGTATGGCTTAGAAAGCAGGAACAATATGGCAGGAATAATCATTCTTACTTGATAAAACCAGTTTAAAATTGGAAGTGCATCTTAAGAGCTATGGCTTTGGAAAAAGATTTAAATTCTACACATTGGCAATAACATTCTTGTAGTGTTGGAAAAAAAACCATGTTAAATTATTCATCAGAACCTTCCTGTGTTATTCCAGATGACTTTCCACTGCTTTGCAAACTGCACTGCTGATAGAGGCTGCATATTTGTCACTGGTAGGGGTTTTTTTCTCATGCACTAGTACAATTTTAAAGCTAAATCACCACTATGTACGTGTTACAGAACTTCTCAACATGCCCATTGATAATGTTGCTTCTGCACTGATTTGTTGAGCATAGTTAAATAGGAAAAAATATGTATCCTAGTGGTTGACTTTGCTGTTAAGTAGCAACAGAAGTAAGATTTGAGGTTGTAACTATTGGGGGATTTTGGGGGGGGGGGTGTTTATCACAAAGCTACTCAACACTGTGTTGAGGCAGTTCAAAAATGAAGAGGGAAGAAAGCGGTGTTGAATCCAACACTCATGGGCTCGTATTCATCTAGGTGAACTCTATGCCTAAATCATTATCCCCTAAAAACAGCTGACGTGTCGACTGATCCCGAACTGTATTTTCATTCATTAGTATCATTTCTATTCCACACTCAGAAACTCAGTAATGCAAAGTTATACTCAGTAAAACATGGTTTAGAAACAAACTAAAGAACTTGGTGAGAACTGTGAATCCATGTGTTCCAGTTGGTGTTTCTTGATCTATATGGTATTGACACATTCTTCTTTTCTTCCTCTCAGCTGAAGCAATCTTGACTGTTACCAGTGTTCGTGGTTAATAGCTCTTGATTTACTCAGAGGCTATTAACTTGAATTCAGGTGAAATCATGTATCCTTCTCACACTGCATGTTGTCATGTAAAAGGGAAAGCCGAGTTTTACCTGTGTCTGCCTAGCACAGCAGCAGCTGATTTTATTAGATGTCATTATTCACTTATCTCTGAAATGCACAAAATAAAACTCTTTCTTTCAGAGTAACCCTTTCATGTGGTTATTTGGGGGGGGGGGAGGAGGGGAAGCCAAACCTTGTTGCTGCTTGTTCGGTTGTTGCCCATCTTAAACACATTGGAGAGGTAAGAAACTTCTCAAGTCAAATGTTAGTAAATGCTTACAACAATAATCAACTCATTTAACACCAAACTTGAGCCCTGTACATGGATTCTTATGTTTGTGCCTGTATCAGCTGTCTTAGCTGGGTTTGAACAGGAGAATGGGATCAGGCCCCCGCGTCCAGGGGCCTGAGGAGCTGCTCAGCGCCCGGCGGAGCCGTGCCCTGGAACAGGGGCTCCTTCCTCCGGAGCTGTGCCTTGAGACTTGGGGCTTTAGTAACCGCTGTTTCTCACAGAGTTCAATTCCAGAGCAGAATCAGGAGCTTCCCGAAGCGGTGCTGGTGGGAAAACGAACCTGAGAGCATGTAGTTTGTGAGCCCCGGGAGCACTTCCCTTTATGTGCCCTTGTGTGAGCCACAGCAGCGTCTCTTTACGGCTTCAGACACAGACACTGGCCTCCCTTTTGCAATGAGAACGGAAGGTGGCCACAACAGAGGACGACTGTGCTGCAGCCTGGTCAAGGGCCTTGAGTTGTGTGATGTGAGCTCCAAGCACTGCTAGAGGTAAGTGCCTCATACTACACTTCCTAATGAACAACGGAGTTCTGTATTGCTGAGTTCTAAGGCTGGCTTTGGCAAATAAAGCGAAGCTGAATGTTGTGTGGTGGTGGGAAAGGTAGGATGATGTCTTTTAATCGTTCTAAAGGGAGGTATTTGCAGCCACTTACAACTCACAGACTTGCATGTACAGTTATTTCCAAGCATGGTGGTGTAAAGTGGAGTTAAATGGTAAGAGTGGACCTCTCTTGAGTGGGATTTTAAGCCAGGATCATATAAAAACTGAGGAAAACTGGCAGAAAGATCTCTTTCTTGCAAGCAGCATCACAAATGAAAGTTCTCTGCAAAATGAACAGTCTGTTCTTTGGTGGGGTACATTCAGGAGCTGTGTTTTATTTCTCTGTAATTGTCTATAAGGGTCCTATATCGAGCCTAAACCCAGAGACTGGTACCTGTTCTAATAATATGCAATGAAAAATTGGCTCTCAATGCAAAAGTAAGGCTCACAGTTGCTCACATACACCCTGAAGGGTAGCAAACTAGAGGTAATACTGTCTCAGCAAGAGCAAGCATTGGAGGGCATTAGTAGGCTAACGAGCGTAGAGAAGTTCCATGGAGCTATGCCTCGGGAGAGCTTGGAGTAGCATGTTGACATGGGTATATGAGCTTTATGGATGTGAATGATTGGTTTAAACATCATGGGTGACTTGTTAGAAAGGATCTTACTTGAACGGATGGTACCCTGGAGGTCAGCACTGTGCCCTGGCTGGAGGTAAACATCCCATAGAAAGCTGGAGGTGGTAGATGGGGTAAGGATAATGCAACCTTAATTAACATTGCCAGGTTCATGGCAGATGGTGATGCCACTTGGCCACCTCTGTTGTTCAGGTTCATACTAAGACTAGGCTGGGCCATTCAGCTCTCTGGGTCTTCCTTCTGAGGTCTGGGTGTTTCTTGTTGTGGTTTAATGGCTGAAGTCTCTGTTGCCAAACATCAAAATGGGATTTTTAGATGTTTAGAAAATGTTTTGGCAACGTATTCCCACGTAGGGGAAGAGGAAAGAAGTTTATCTTTGGTGTTTTAGAGAGAACACTGGTGCTGTTCAGCCTGGAGAAGAGAAGCTGCATGGAGACCTCAGAGGGACTCTTCATCAGGGACTGGAGCAATAGGACAAGGGGTGATGGGTTCAAACTGGAACAGGGGAAGTTCAGGTTAGATCTAAGGCAGAAGCTCTTCCCTGTGAGGGTGCTGAGGCGCTGGCACAGGGTGCCCAGAGAAGCTGTGGCTGCCCCATCCCTGGCAGTGTTCAAGGCCAGGTTGGACACAGGGGCTTGGAGCAACCTGCTCTAGTGGAAGGTGTCCCTGCCCGTGGCAGGGGGTTGGAACTGGGTGATCTTCAGGTCCTTTCCAGCCCAAACCAGTCTGTGATTCTGTTTTATGTACAAATGAACATACTGTGAAACCTGCAATAACTCTGCCTGGGCAACCTTTCACTGTGATGATTTGAACTGAAGTATTTTGTTACATGGATTTCTTTAATGGCATTCAACTTGCACACAGCAGTTTTCCAGGACAATCAAGTGCAAACAGTGAGGGTCAAAATGATGGAACTGTGCTTGAAAATGGATCATTTGGGACTCAGAAGAGACTGTGTAGTGCTGATATTGAGTTACCACAGTTTGCTTTGAATGCATTTGTGCCACAGAGTGTGCAAAACCCATAGGCCTGAGATACCTGTTGTGATGTTGTTTGTTAGCTAAGGATAATTGTAAGGCTGTACTCTAGGAATGAGAGCTGCTAATGGAGAAGTCTGGATGGGAATACCAGCAATAGGGGGGAATTGGGATGGACTCAGGCACTGAGACATGGTAAGGAGAAAGAATGGAGTTATATGACATGGTAGATCAGTGGCTCAGAGTAGCTTTAGGTAAAATACAATAAAAAAGCAAAACCATGGAGCCTGCAGCTGGAAAGATGAAGTTACAGCCATCAGCTTTACGTGCTTTTAACGGGCCACGCTTTCTAGCAGTTATCCCACTTGCTGAAGCTGGGTGGGAACACCACAGTTTCCAGCTAATTTTGTAATTTGGGAAGCCTATAATCAGACTTACTGTGACTCCTATTTAAAGAGGTGGGTTTGTTCTCTTGTAATGGCTGGCTAGTGCTGCTCCAGGTCTCTCCCCAGGCCTCTTGTACAGTTAGGTTATTCCAGAGCTTTTCCCAAGGCCTCCAGGCACCATTCATTAAATTTAAGTACCAGATGCTGTTATCAGCTGGATCAGAGTAAACACAAGTTAATTCCATCTGAGTAACTGCAGGTTTACCTTCACATGATTTTGGTTTTAGGCAGCTTATACACCTTTAGAAACAGGAGTTAAAAGTAGAAATCGGGACTATTAATGCTATAAACTATAGTTTGTTCCAGGGGAGGGGAGCCTGTGCTATGGTTTGATGTGTTGTCCTTTAAAATAGTCATACATAGGGGGTTTTGCCTTCTCTGAAATACAAAGTTGGTACCTTTGAGAGACTCAAACTGAACAGGCTGCTGTATTCCCAAAAAGCTGATAGGATTATGTACTTTGGGTTTATCCAAGTAGAGAAAACATTCTCTGCAAGAATCATGGAGTAGTTAGGGTTGGAAAGGACCTTAAGATCATCCAGTTCCAACAACTAGTTGATCATAAGGTAGCACTAGTCAGGTGTTCATCTCATTCTTTCTCTCATGGTTTCCAAGCTGACCTGTGCATAAAAATTCCTTAAAAACATGAAGGATCTGGACATTTTGTGCTTGTGTCATCAGAAAGTCTCGTTCTGTTGCTGCTGGAGGGTTTGACTAGAGAAGTTTGAAAGTTGGAATGTTTGAAAAGGAAATGGTCATTAGTTTAGTAGCTAACGGGAGGCAATGGAAGCTTTCTTCCAGATCTCAGCACACTCTTGTTATCAGTGATGACTTTGGTGTTCTAAACTGAATGTTGCTCTTAAATGTCATCCTTCTCCCTGAGTTCATTTTCCATAGAAGGCCCTACTTAATGGCAGGGGGTAGGTGTCTCTATATCTTCTTGCCAGGGTTCAAATTATAAAGCACTTAAAATACTTGTTGAGGGGGAGAGCTGCTGTTTGGAAGAGAATCTCCAGGAAGGCAGAAGCCCTGGTTTCAGGCCATGCTTCAGTGCTTTGATTTTAGCTTCAGACTGAGGGAAGAGTAACCTGCAGCCTGGGGGTTAGTGAATCCTTCAGGAAAGTCAGAGATGCGGTGATGGTTGAGGGCAGGATGTGAGAGAAGGGAGAAGGGCTTTTATAGGACACCAAAGAGGCACAAGGGGGATGCTTCTTCAGCTGTGGAGTGTTTCAAAGGGAGGAGGCAGGAGAGAGGGGCCCTCCTGGTGTCTCGCGTGGCTGGATGCAGCACTTAGAACAAAGGTGGTAAAATGGAATTGAATAGCCTCCTGTTCAACAGCATTGCAACAGAGGTTTATAACATCGTGGGAGTTACCAAAAAGAACAGGCATTTTACTGTGTTATCTGAGGGATTTAACTGTACAGGAATGTCTTGGCTCATCACCTTCATGTTATACAAAAGGAAAACAATTAACACAGATTCTGTTAGACTACCTAGAGGTCTGTCCGTAATTGTTTTCATGCTGCAAAGCCTTTCATCAGAAAGATTCTGACAAGTAAATTAGCTTTTAATATTGAACTCTTCAACTCTGTGCATTTTGCATTCTGTAATCCTGTATAAGCTCACTGAAATTGTTAAACTGAGCTTGCTTAAACTACCTGTATTAATGGTGCATTGAATAATCACTTTCGTGTCTGTCTTTAATAGACAAATTCTGAGATGATTCTGAGTGCAGAAAGCATGGGCTTGGGTTACAGTTAAGGAGAAAACTTTGCAAAGAAACTTTTTTCAGCAATTTTAAAAGTGTAGATTTATTTTTTTTATAATCTAGGTAGAAGTTAATTTAGGGTTTTTTCCTAATTTTATTTATACTGCCAGCAAAAGAAAAAATCCTGTTGGGCAAAACACCATTCAGCCTGCAATAAAATAACTCGTGTGTGAAACTCAAGGAAAAGTCAGAGTGAAGAACAAAGAATAGTCTCAAGTTTTCATGGGGGTGTTCATTAATGTATGGGCTGAGGCTATTCCACAAAGGTAATCTGCAGTCTGTTACCATGACGTTAATAAAGGTAAGAACTGAAGAGTCCCTTTGTTGGACACAGCTGCCCCTGGACTATATTTCCAGATCCTGGAAGATGGAGGAGGAGGAGATAGTGGTGGTTGAGGTGTAGCTTGATATGGAGATGCTGCCTGGTGGGATGTGTGATCCTAAGGACATTATGTCCTACTTTTTTGTCTCCCCAGCTCCATAGTATGTCCTAGCAGGCATCACCAGTCACAGAGCTCCTGTGATACTAAACCAAAACAGAATAGTAGTCTGACTGGGAGCTCTGGACCACAGAAGGGAAGAGCAGCTTGAGGAATAATTGTCACCATGGATGCATTTCCAAACTTACTCCAGTTGTGACCTGTTTCTCACTTTTGAGAAACGGACCCTTTTTCATATTGAACTCTCAGGGGGCAAAGAACTCCTGTAGAGGCTGAAAGAGAGTATTTTCCACCTGACTGCTCAAGATTCTGCATTATTTGGTCAGTGCTGTCTTTAGCTCTTCAACCCCCTCACTGTGGTGAGGTCACTTAGAGAGGACTCTCAATTTCTCCGTCCTTCACTTCACCCTTCTCCAGTGTATCTAAAGTACTACCGTGAATTCCACCCAGAAATCATCAAAACCACTGGAAACATAAGTACTACATCAGACTCTTAAGGTTTTATGTGCTTGAACATCACGTTTTAAAGTCTTTTGATGTCATATACAAAAGTTGCTCATAATAGTAATTACCATAATAGTAACTTTTGTCTCATAAAGTTAATTCTCAGCGTTCTCTATTTAATTTGCTATAATTACATACTCAATGTGCTGCTAATAAATGCACTCTTTCAAAATGTATATATGTTTGATGTATATGTTTCCAAACATGGGGGGAAAGCAGTAGAAGTCAAGGATGCTACAACATCTTTAGCATTTTTTAGTACTAATGCTTTATTAAGTTTGGTATTACATTAAAATTTTGGCATGAAGCTCAGACACGGGGGTGCTTTGAAATGCTAACATTGTGACATCAATCTGTACACCCCACTCGCCTTAGTGTGTCTCCAGTGCTCTGAATTTAAGGATTGCTGTGAATTAACTGAATGATCTGTGTGGTGTCTCCCTGACCTAAACTTCCTTTCTTGGAAAACTGTGACTCTTGTACCCTGAGAACTTTTGGTAGCTTCAGGCCATGCAGAAGTGGGTGAGAGCTGGTGCTAGCTGGTTAACACACTTCATTTAGGAAAGGCTTGATTTTGGTTTCCTGCTCTGTCATTTTCACTGCCCTTCCCATTTAATCTCTAATGGTTTTCTGCTGAAGGGCGCTGCTAGCTGAGCTCCTGCTTGCTCAACAAGCTCCTAAGCAAAGAACCATTGCTTTTGCTGCTGCTGTTGGTTGTGATCTCTAAATATTGCTGCTTCTATTAATAATTAAAATAAGGTATAATATAGAAATAATAATAATGAAAAGGGAAATAACAAAAAGTTGGCCCTTCCCAGTCAACTGCCCTTTTTACACTGGGCATGAAGTGCTGTGGTATGTAGTATCCCTCACTGCAGAGCATGAGAGTCTCAAAAGTCCTTGGTTTGGGTAAGCCCTACTGAGCAACAACTAAAACACGGGTGTGTTATCAACATTGTTCTCAGGCTAAACACTAAACCACAGCACTGTGCCAGCTACTATGAAGACAATTGACTCTATCCCAGCCAAAACCAGGACACCCATCCGCACAGTGTTAATTCTGCCTGTTAGATCACTCACACAGTGCAGCAGTTAACACATCTGTCTGAGCACTGCACTCCTCAGGAGCTATTTATCTGCCCTATTATCATGACTTTCATGAGGAGTGGTAAGACCTTGGATTCACCCTCCATATGTGCTGGATATGTAATCCTACTGTACATGTGCCAGGGATTACACAGCAGTTTACACCATGCCCAAGCCTCACAGTGCCTGAAGATCACCTTGTGTATGTGCCTTTAGATGGCACTACCTGTAGTTACTTGGTTTGTAATAAATACTTATCATCTCCTACAATTTACAGCTCCTTTGCTGTCCCATCTGCCACATCATATCATGTTTAGCCATCAGGAAATCCCAGCCTATGCTCATCTCTGACCTAACTGTACACAGCTTACTGGGCTCTGTGTCAAGCATGGTCTCCAAACTGAGTTCTGAAATGTGTCACAAAGGTTTCCAAAAGTCCAGGACAGGTCTTTCTTTGGATCATCATATGGCTCAATAAAATGAAACAGCTCAAATATCCATTGCTCATCCTTTGGAGATGTTATTCACCGTGTTGCGTTCTGCAGACAATGACGTGGCATTTGAGGAACTGATGTATGAGAGTTATATCTTGATACTACTTTGATGCAGGCTGGATGATTATTTCATCATTTAGATCTTTGGATGTGTAGGCCACAGATTTAGAGACTATGATAAAACCACCAGTACCTGTTACTGGAAGTCACACACTACCTAGTTGTGAGATGTATTTTTTCCCTCATCTACTTTTTCTGACTTTTCCCTCTTTTCCCTTTTCCTATGCTGTTTTTCACTTCTGTTCGTCCTTATTCCCAGATGGATTACTTCATTTGAGTTAACATTGGAAAACTATACACGGTGACCTAGTTTCAAGTATCTAGTTGATACTAATACACTGTGGATGTAGATGTGGTTTAACCCTTTGCAAAGGCATATTTATGCATGAGTAGTACAACCAATAGTATGACTATGCAGTTATAGCAGATAGCATAATGTACTTGAGTTACTGCAGAACTCTTCTGTCAGTGCTTTGTGGATCACTGCCAGGTGGTCCTTAAACATCTGACCTTGGACTGACTCTCCAAAACATTTTCACTTGCTAAACCTAATTAAAAGTAACATTAAGGATATTTATATCACTGTTTCTCTGTAATTACAGTTGCCTCAAGGATGCTATTCGTTTGTGAGAGGGTGATAAGATGTTAACAAATAGTCTTTCGTACTGTGGGTAATATCATACTAAGCATGAAAGTCTTTAATGGATTGTAGTAAATTAATACTTCTCCATGAGGATGATTGTCTATTATAACTGCATTTAAGTTTATTGCAAAAACAATGCATTCTGTAAGGAACCCATTTAATAGATGAAACATCAGGCTTTTTGTATGCCCACTCACTACAGGTCTAGCACAGCTGAGAGGGACAACATAGCTGCTAACAACAGCCTTGATGGTCAGCAGGTCCTCTGTGGAACCATCCTAACAAAAACAGCCCCACTGAAGACCAGAAGTGACCCATGACCTGAACTCAGAGCACAATCCAGCACTGCTCTAAAGAGCCGGATTTACACTACTTACTACTAAGAGTATTCATCACCATCTTGCCACCATTTATCTTCATCAATAACAGCTGCAGAACATTGCATCATCTTACACCTACTCACAACTGAATCTTGTATTTTTGGGACTTCAAAGTGCTGTGTTCAGCATTAATGTAAGTGCAGGTTGTAGCAAGAGCAGGGAATCGTGCAATGTGGAAAGTTAAGACAGCTTTTTAAAGTTAACATGAGTGCCACTTTGTTAGCGTAAGAACTGGGTATGGGCCAACGTTAATAATGACAGCTGAGAAAACATGGATTTTTTTTAATGATTATTAAAATACAGGTGTCAGACTAGGTAGAGAACTAAGAGCACTTGTAGTTGGTGTTGGAGATTGCATAAGGTTGTGGAGCTGCAGCTGAAAAACTGAGATCTGTGTGTTTGGGGTGGTGGTGCTTGGGTTTTCCTGGTTTGGTTTTAACTGGGCTAGGAAGAACAGCAGAATGTGTGAAAATCTTGCTGCTCCTTCATCTTGTTAAGAATAACTTGTTAAAACAACGTCAGCAGCCTGTGCCTGTGCAGCACCACTTTCTCTTCCTTTAAAGTACATTTACATCCTGAAACCCTGCCTTTTAGCCACCAATATCTGGGACATAAACCAGTATTTTGCTCGTCAGACTTGAAATGATGTTGATAGGTGCTGATATTTATATATTTACATGTGTATATTTATCTGTGCTGATACCATTACACCGTTGTAGTGAAACTTCCTGGACTGGAAAGCAACAAGTTGCTGTAGCATGAAGGCACCGTTTGAATATGTACGTTCAACTGTGAGCCTGTCGGAAAACAACCAAAAAGAGCAAACTCTTGTGTTAGCAAGGTGGCATTGAATCTTACATTGTGAGAGATTAGTGCTTCTTTGCCCTTCCAGTAGAGTACTCTGTGGCTCTGACTGTTCCCTCCTGTAGTCACCTCCTTCCCCTCCCTGTCCTCTGGCTAAATGGAGGAGTGGATTACCAGCAGAGGAATGTCACACTTCCAATTTGCCACGTAGGTGATAATTGCTGCATTCCAAAGAGATTACCACAGCAAACCCCTCAGAGATACAGGTACCTCAAGTAGAAAGAAAGTATAGCTTCACTTCCAGAGTTTGTTAGATATGTCATATTTATGTTGTATTTAATGTGACACCTGGTACACTTTAATTTGGCTATTTCAACTCTAAGGAAAACCCAAACAATTAGGTATCTGTTTCCTTGGGTGGCCAGCTTCTCACACTAGTTTTCCCTATCACTCCTAATACAAAGTAGTTATTATGAGCTCAGACATTTCCTTTTCCTCACCTTCCCATTTTCCATTACCTAACTATAATTATTATTGATTATACCTAATTAGGATTCATTGTGCTTCAAAGACATAATACTTGGTCTCTGCCTCCAAAAGGTGATAATCTTACCTTCAGGTTTAACATCATGAGTTACAGCAAGAGACAAGGGGACAATTAGATGGAAGGACAAGAGTGACCACTTCAAAAACAAATGATCTTTGCCTTAGTTAACTAGCTAGGTATTTGTAATTAAGTAAACTCTGACCTCAGAGCATTTTCATGACTAGTACATGGAAGGGAATACCTCTAGTGTGAAGGTTATTTGTTGTAGAGAACAGTGTTATCTTGAGGGCAGCTGTGTTTGTCCAGTGCCCAGAGCACGTGCTCTTCACCAGTCCTGTGAACTGAAGGGGCTGCTTACCCAACAGGGACTCCTTCCTTCAGTTCCACACAAGGGTGCCCTGGGAGTCAGGCTTCCCTGCCAACAGCCTCTTTTGGAGCTCTTTGTTGCTCTGCTGCCTTCAGTTCACTTCTGCACTATGCTCAGGTCTTGGTGTGCCCCTTCTACCCAAGGTTACATGATAGTGAAACAATGATGGAACTGGACGTGTTTGTTTTACTCCATTGCCGCTGTCCTCCAAAGCACATTCTCCTCCTCAAAACACTAGAAATTGTGTGTATTCTCATGCTGTGACTTGTTTAGGAAATCAGATGTCATTGTTGACATGTCATTCAGTACCTGACAGTCGAGTACTTGAGAAAACATGGGTTCCACAGTCAAACTTACATCACCTCTGGCTTGGTCTGTAGGATGGAGAATTTTGGATATTCCAAGGTTTGTCAGTCAAGCCTCAGGGTTGAAAGGTTTGCCAGAAGGACACGAAAGTTTGTAAAGTGACACTGCAAGCCAGGAAGTTGGGATAAGCCACGGCCCGCACAGGAAGACCATGTTCTGTCTGATGGGGGGGTTGGTGATGTTGTAGGAAAGTGATTAGGAGTGAAGGAAAAACAAGTAAGGTCAGAATGGAAAAGGTTGAGAGGCCTCAGTAGGAATGTTGTGTCTCCAGCCTTAGGTCCTTTGGTGTTATGCTGTCTGTAGTGAGCAGTCTTTGCAAACCAGGCTCTGTAGCTACTTGTCCTCCTGAAGCATGTATGATATATTAGCTATTCCGAGGCTTTATCCATTACCAATTTTATATGTTTCTGCACTTCTCTCTGTTGCCATGCAATGGGAATGCCAGTCAGATGCTTTCGTTTTGTGGGTGAATTGGTGGGCAATGTGGGGATGATGTTGGTAGGCATTAACAGTCCATCCCACTCAAACAGATTGGAGGATACAGATGTGCCTGAAAACGTAAGCATCCTAAATGTACTGCACTTCTATTTGTTTCAGATCTGATTCACGCATTTTGAAACAACATGGAAGACGTTTTTCCAGCTCTGGGGAACTGACCATAGAAAGTAAGTTGGCTTTTTTCATATAGTAGATTACAAATTTACCATGAAAAATGTTGGAAATACTGCAAAGAAATCGTTACCTGAGCATTCCTTATCTGCTGAAAGTGAAACCCCAACCCTGGTGACATAGCATCAGGAGAGCACATCCTGCCATGACTTCTCATTGCTATGCAGAGTGAAAGGAAGGGCTTGGGAAACAGTCAGGGAATACCTTTGGAACTGGCTAGGCTCTGACTGAGAAGTCCTGAGTGCCAAGACACACATTCCAGTCCCGGCACATCTGGAAGAGACCTTTGAATATTAAACAATAAAGATCAGCTGATTGTACTGAGTAAGGCCATAGTTAAAGAGTTTCTTTGTGGGCTTCTCGTGCACCTTCCAAGTCCCTATCAGGATATTGATTCTATTCTATTACAGCAACATCCAGAAGGCCCAAGAAGGTGTTCATGTGCTGAGTGTGATGACACAGCAGCCATGATCCTCACCTCCAGGAAGCTTACTATCTCTGGTCACACACAAAATCTTTTATTTATTTAGTAAGTGTCCTTTCACTTTAACAAATTTAAAGTCTTAGTGCTCGAAAATGTCAATTCCTTAGCAGTGAAATCAAAACCTCTTTAAATGAGTCAGTCTAGTAGGAATTTAGCCCAATAAACACATGCAGCATCTCCATGTTACCCGCTCACTGTAGCTCATCAACAGCCTTCTGCAAAGAAACATGAGGGAGATCTTACCAAAGTCGAGTTGTTTTAGACCAATGAATGAAGCAACTTCCACCCTCTAAAATATTTGAGAAGTCACAGTAACACAGAACGTGAAAATAGATTACCACCAAAACATTAGCTAACTTACACTTAGAAGATTCCTTCTTGACATCGTGGGCAGCTGTCTCTTAATAGAAGAAACAGTTAGTGGGAGATGCTGACTCAGCATAAACAAGGACCTTGTGGATCAGGCAGAGTGGGGCACAGTATGGTTATTGCCAAGGCTTCATGCACCAGAATGAGAACTGTAAAGGACCTTAAAAAAAGAGGAATAAGATGGATTTTGCTAAAATAAGGAGTACAAGTGCTTGAGGAGGGATGTGAAAGTATACTCCTAGTCTGAGCTGTAGCTTTACTGTAGGTGTAGCCAGACTTTGCTTAGAATCAGGAGGACTGCCTGAGCCTGACAACTGTCCTAATCACTGGTCTGTTCTGGATTTCAGTTCACACTCTCAGAATCCATCTTGGATCATTAAAATCTCCTCATTTATTTTTGACAGAAGTATCACTTGACAGGGACACATTTGTTGGGTTTGTCAGACACATTCTTCAACATGTTGCTCAGGTTTTTGTATTTGGACTTTTAAATCTCGAGTCAAACTTACCAAGCATATTTCCTTCATCTGACTGGAGGAAGGCAGGCTATGTCAATGGAGACTGCAATTTTCAGGTAAATTCTGCTATTCTTCAGGGTGCTCAGGACAGGAGAGACAAGCAGTGGTGTTAGGTGTTCACATTCACATTCTTTCTACTGCGATTATCAATAGCTCTGTACTAAATTCTTACTTAATTAAGCTCAAGTTAAGCTACTGATGCTTTTAGGAGTAGGTACATCCTTAATTTATGAGGATAAAGATTCTACTGGTGATCATTTAGTTTAAAACAATGAAGCATAACTAATGTTACAGAAGTAACCGGGTAACAATGACAGTGTTGTTCCCAAAATCCCTAATGTATTTATCTTAAGTAAAGATATAAGTACTTTATATAAGTAAATCTTATTTCATTTAAGATGTACTCGTGCCTAAAATGTGAAAATAGCTCACATCCAAGAAATAGCTCTTGTTCCAAGTCATTGAGAAATCATCACCTTCAATAAATAGTTGAGCCACCCAGCAAGTTTATTCTTGTGCTGCTTCCAGAAAGATGAATAAATGGAGATGAATCAATTATCATTGTTCTCAGTTACCAACCTAAGCGTGTTCAGATACTGCATCAGACTTCTCAGAATTTATCAGTATCAAATATATTCAGGGTGCTGAGGTGCTGGCACAGGTTGCCCAAAGAAGTGGTGAGTGCTTCATCCATCACAGTGTTCAAGACCAGGTTGGACAGAGCCTTGGGCGACATGGTCTAGTGTGAGGTGCCCCTGAACCATGGCAGGGGGTTGGACTTGGGTGATCTTAAGGTCCTTTCCAGCCCAAACCATTCTGTGGTTCTATGAATAAGCATCCCGTGTGCCACTGCTCAGTGCCACCTGCCTCTTCCCGTGTCATGTGTGTTCTTCCTCATCATTTCTATAAAGTACATCTCCTGTCATCGTGTAACTGTCAAGTGCTTTGGGACGAATCTGCCTTCAGAACTGCAAAGATGGCTTGGGTGTAAAGTTGAAGACGGAGTTGTGATGCAATGCCACCCAATCAGGCCCTTGCAAGTAATTATCTCGGGTCTGATTTCAGTGTAGCAAGCTATCTGCAGAAATGATAATAGGCATTGCTCAAGCCTGTCACACCTAACTTCTTGTTTCCCAGGCCATATACGTACATAGTTGTCTTTGTGGGTATAAGTGTATCCACACCTCTCCTGTCGCATTTCTGAGCAAAGAAGGGTCCTTCCTTTAGATTAGCAGGTAGATAGAAACAGACACCCTCCTACTTTCATCACACTAGGTATCATTTTGATACGCTTGCAGGTGGAGAGGGGGTAATTACCATTGCTGGTACTCTCAGTGACATTGCTGTTACTGGTTCCCAAACTTCATTTTTAGGAACCTGGTTTTATTCAGTACCAGAAAACAGCTAC
Organism: Nestor notabilis; assembly: GCF_000696875.1. Classification (NCBI taxonomy): domain Eukaryota; kingdom Metazoa; phylum Chordata; class Aves; order Psittaciformes; family Psittacidae; genus Nestor; species Nestor notabilis. The sequence goes on along the minus strand of NW_009931647.1, from coordinate 12,636 downwards.
TTGAGACTTCGCCTCGGTTATTGAGACATTTCCTCTCACGTTCTATTCAACCTGTCATCATTTTTCAGAACTAGTTTTGTTAGGAAAGAAAGTAATCTAAGAAATAGCTGTAGATTCTGTGTTTAGAATTTTGCTTCTAGTCTTCCCAACGTACTGGATGTGCTCATTCTGAGTTCTAGTCTTGTTAACGAAAATTGTCGTAGGCCCTTATACATCCAATAAATGCTGTGCTTTTAGTTTTCACTCTTCATCAGCACTTCAGTTTTGTAGGACCCACTGGCTTTCTGCATGTAAACCAAACTATTTCTCTATAGGTTTCATTTTTTTCTCATTCTAAGCTCCAGAGTAATATCAGTAGGTCACAGGTTATTAAGTAGGAAGTAACTCAGGTTACTAAGGGTTGTTACTAGGTCCCTAGCAGAGCAATTCAAGACTAATGTTATCATCTAGACCTTTGGAATGCCGCAAATAAGTTGCTTTATTGACTGTTGATGAGCTTGGAAAAGGTTTATGGTCTAGAATTATCATCAGCTGAGTGTGAGCTTCTGGAGCACAGAGCCAGGAAAGAGCAGATATCCTTAGGCTGCTGCAAGATTGTTCCTAAAATTAATTGTAGGGTAAGCCTAATGGAACTGTTCAAAACAGGATATGGTGAAACACAGAATACTCCCTCTCAAATCCCTCCCTCCTCTTTCTATATTCTCTCTCAAAATAAATAGCTGTGGCTAGCTGGAATCAGAGTGCCACTAATGCTACACTTTCTATTTTAATTTCTAGGTTGCTGTGGTTGTTACATACTGGAAACTGACACTTACATAGACGTGATTTTCATCCATCTCCCATCTTTTTGCTCTTTTTCTGATTTCAGAGACTACCTCACAGTTGTTATCCACCATTTGTGTTCACTTAGATAGAAATTCAGGGTCATAATGGACCAGTACTTCTTTAGGACTCTGAGCATTGAGCCTGCTCCTATATTGCAGTAATCAACTCCCTGATGCACCCTGTTCCAGACTTCTCACTGTAGTGAAAAATGTGTAGCTTAGCAATGCTGCAGCCTGGGTAGGTCTTGTATTACCCAAAAGTTCAAAAAGCCTTATTGCACTAGATTTCTGGTAGACAAGAAGAGGGTCAAAAAGGCTCTGAACCTACCTAGAAGTTTGTGTCTTGAAGACATTTGAACGTATGCTTTCTGCTTTAGTGGTAAGTGGAAAATACTGCTCTAATTTACTCTCACTAGCATTTCTTAAACATGGTAGCAGTTCTAAGGAATTGTTATTTCATGGTGAGAAAGGTCTCTCTCCACCACTTCTAAAAAGTCTGGTTTCTCAATTCCACAAGCAGCATTGCAGATAAAGAGCTGTATCATGCCTAACATTCTAAGCCAAAACCAAGGAAATCATTACACTTTGGCCTAATCTCATTTTTGGAGTAAGGTGGTTCTACAGGAGAGTCTTCTCTTTAACTAGAAAAGCAAAAGCACTGCAATTAGACCCAGCATTGCAAATTCAACCATATAGAACTATGAGGTTTGAAAAATAATCACTGTTCTCAGTACTGGAAATACAGATTATGTTTTCAATTAGTTTGGGGGGGGGGGCATAACTACAATGAAAAAAGGAAGCTGATATTCCTATGTGATCACTTTTCTTCTGCCCCAAAATACAAACAACAGGAATTGCCAATACTGTGTTGCACTAATACAAATTGATTGTTTTCTTTTGCAAAACCCAGGAAGTTGGATGCCTTCAAGTGAATTTGCCCAGATTTTCTGTTGGGTTTTCTTATTGCTGCTTTCCACTTGGTTTGCACGAAGCTGCCGCAGCATACTTAGGAACATGTGCATCCTAACAAGCTCATGTTTCTGTCGGGAGGGAGGGAGAATTGAGGTTACCATCAATCAAGAGGCCAGAAAACTGTGTGAGGTGCCTCAGCCAGCATCATCATAAATGAAGGGATATCCCAGTTTCCTACGGCTCCAAGTCATCACCACACAGGTCACTGTGAGCCCTTAAACTTTGGGTTGCACCCTTCTAACAAAGTGGCTCTCTACAATTAAAAGACACTTAAACACTTGCAAAGTATAAATTATAAATATATAAAATGTTAGGTACCTTGCAGCTAACCACATAAACATTACAATTTGAGGTTTCTTATATATATGAATTATAAAGAAAGTTGATTTTTCTACTCTAAACTTACTAACACCATACATTACAAACACGAACTGGAATGAAAGCCAATTTTTATGCTTTGAAATGATAAATTTCCTATAGTTACCCATTAAACGTGTAATATTGATAGAGGAAAAGGAGCAAATTTCATTCAGAATGAATGGCTAGGCCATTGATCATTTCATTGCTTACCTATGACCTGCTCTTGTAACTGTATGGGGGGGTTATATGGGGAGAAAATAGCAAGCTCCTGACTTTCAAAGACATGTCGTTGTTCTTACCAAATGGCAAAGAGCTGATGTGAAGGTAGTTGTTAGTGTTCTTCTCAGTCCTTTAGGGCTATTTCAGGGTCACTCAGACCTGGAGTTTTGAAAACGAACTGGAAGTTCTGCACCATTTACCATTCTTACTTCAGGGATTCAGTCCAGTGGAGGACTTGCTTCTCTGGATCCCTCTCTTCCCTTTTACTTTTCTCATTGCAACCATTATATGCTCCTACCTTCTTAGCAAGGCACAAGATTTTGTGCAATTGAAGAGCTCTGCAGTCTTGGCACAGTAGTTTCTGTAGCTGCATGGGGTAGTAAGTCCTTTCTCATTTCACACAATTCAAATGAGATGGAAAGATGCAACTGGGGAGTTTGGGAATGAGGTGGGCATGATATATTATATCCTTTTTGCCCAAGCAGATGTCCAAATGCGTGTCAAGAGCAAGATCCAGTGGGAAAAAGTAATTTCTAACTTCTTCCTTCAAGTGCTCTAAATGCCTCTTCACATGTTCCTGAATTTGCATGAATTTATCACACACATTCTTCTTCCTGCCACTTCTTTTGGAGTGGTTTATTTTCAGTGGGTTTTGCATACCAACTCTGTGGCACCTTGTCCCTGCACAGTCCTCCAGTGAGCATTTCAGTAGAAGAAATAGGCCAAATTTTAATACTCTCGACCTTGCCCAGTCCAGTTTATCCACTCCCAGCTGTACATCCTCTAATGCCTACCTTAGTCATGCCAAGCTCACATTTTTCTCCACTGAGTGATAGGTTCTGCTGGCAGACACTGCCTTCTGAATTAAAAGTAGGGCTCATTCTCAGCTGTAAATCTCTGTGTAGTTACAAGCAAGTGTAGATTTGTACAGACCTGTCTGTGATGTCAGCTTACACAGTGTAGTTACTGCATTCCTTTTGCTGAAAACAAATATTTGGAACTTACATGCCCTGATTTAATTTCAAACCCACAGGATCTGGAGCATAAACACATACTAGAAAGCCCCGGCTCTAGTGGGTGATCATTTTTAGGTGCTGGATATAGGCCTTATCAGAGTACATCTGTTTTTCAGTAATCTGCAAAACAAGTGGATCCTTTTTAGTTTAAAAGTTGGAGTAAAGTTACTCCAAGAGTTTTTGGAGGTTTAATGCTGTCTCTTATACTGCATCTGCTATGGTTTGTCTTGCAAGACACAGATATATATAGAAGGCATAGATATATATAGAAGGCATAGATATTAAATTTATTCTTGTTGCAAGGGCTTACAGGAGCAGCCCATTCACATACTCCTACATCTAAGCTGTAACCTTAACATCATAATTCATAGCTTCTCATCTACTCAGTGTACTGCTACTAGCAGGATTTGCATTATTCAGTGATGCCAAGCACGAACAACCACAGTGGTCCCGTGTTACCAGTTTCTATTTCAACATCCATTTGTGATTGAGTTTTTTTAAAATGCTGTAGTAAATGGTAAGTTTTCCTTCTTTTGGGGGCTTTGACTGATTATCTCACGTGTATTTCCCAAGGTGCTGGTTGTAGAACAAATATATTAACCTGTTGAACCATACTGTGTATTCTGGCCACTTACATATCGTAGTTGGTCTTTTGTTTTACTTGGGTTGACATGAAGCAAGTCGTTTGGTGGTGGAACTCAACGCATTGCTACTTGAATGGATGAGATAGGAGCAGTTTCTAGTGCCAACCCCATTAGAAGACTCAGTTTCTGCTATGGTTGTAACAACATTCCTAGTAATGCCGTGAAAGCCTTGCCTTCACTGAGTATGTGTTCTGTACACAGTGATACAGGAATAGCTTTCTCTGTCTCTTGTATGCTGTTTTCACTAGTACCTAACACTGTTCAGATTCCTTGTCATTTAGTAACCTGCATTTGGTGAAAGTGAACGCTTGATTAGGTTCCTTTTTCAAGTAAAGAGGTGGCTTGTTGTTTCCTTTAGTTAAGGTACTGGCTGTGGATATCAAGCACTTGTTAAAGTATCAGCAGTGGGGTATTAGGTATTTGCAAACAGTTTATATAAACAGATATGTTTACTTCAGGTGACCTTTGAATTTGAAGAGGAAAACAACACACGTCCATTGACATTTTACCAACACTAAACCATCACAGATGATTTAGGTGACCAGTATTAACCCCTTATCAAAAATTAAATGAGGATTGCTATGGTGGAGACAGAACGTCAGTTTCAAGTTGTTGCCCCAAAATAAGTTACCAGTAATTTTGTCATTATGAGTTGTTTAAGGCTGTAGGAGAGAGTCATGACATTTTTCATGTTATGCTGTCCAAAAGCCATATAGAAGAGTGTTTGATGTCATGGCCTTTTCTCAATTAAAGGAATATAAAACAAAACCAAACCCAGAAAATATTGCTGAGAAGGAGAGAGAGGACAGGACAGGACACTGGAGAGAGGTGAGACTTTGGGAAGTTAGAACTGCCGAGTGTGTGTTACTAACATTAGGTGCCTACATCCATAGAGGAGTTCTAGAAAAGGTTATGTGGCTTTTTTAGAGGTTCTAAACATCCCACTGACCAAATTAATTTTCTGATTTCCTTTTCACATACGCATTCAGAAGCTGTAGTTGCCTTCCCACTTGAGAGTATGTGAATGCCTGTTAGGTCAAGACTCGTTGTTTGGTGGAATATCAGGACAAATCAGCAAGGAGCTAACATCTGTGCTACTGTCTATGACTCTGACCTGTCACATGGGGGGACGCACTAGTCTGTAGCAGGGTTCAGAGCCCACAAGCATGTTTCTACACTTTTTGTAGGCTGATGCTTGCAGTTAGATGCTAAGAGTAGAAAAAGGATGTGTCACCCTCTAAAAGAAGGTTTCTCCACAGAGTTACCAATTCATCTTGACTTTGGGGTCCACACAGTGTGCATAGATAACGCAAGAGAAGCAAACCACAAACTTCTTGGTGACTCACTTGATTAGCCAGGCTTGTCTGTGTAACGCAGAATTGTGATATTGATGTGACAAAGCGACTCTCCTAAAGCCTTCCCACCAAGCATAATCATGCCATTACTGTTTACTCTGACAGCAGCTTCCTTCCATCCGAGGAGCTCAGCATATTTCACAACCACTAAGTCTCCCAATGAAATAGTTAACCAGCATTATCCCATTTTCTAGATGAACACATAGAGATTAAGGACTTGCTAGAGCCACACAGGAAATTTGTGACAGAGCAAGGAATAGATGGCAGCTTCCCAAGCCTGTTCTTTTGGTTATAAACTGACTCTTTCTGTCCCCAGAGAGAAGGTGCTACCTGCATTTGGAGCGGCGCTACTAATGTATGAACTGAAAAGGTGGATTACTAAATCAGTTAAAACCCCTCAACAAACAAACAACCCAAACCAAACCAGCAGCAAACAAACAACCCCCCAAAACACAAACCCCATAAAAGCAGCTCTGCTTCTTTACTATTAATTTAATGAAGGAATTGAGCTATTCTTGTTAAAGGATTGCTTTTAAGTAGAGACAGGTTATAAAGATGCAAGAATCCTCGACCTGACTTTAAAGGAGGTGAGGGAGGGGAAGGGGGATTTCGGTAGTTTGATGCAGCACCAGAAATCCAGTATGACTGGCACAGAAGAAAGCTGTTAGTCTGGTCTGGAGACTTGAACATACTGGTTCATTCTTGGGCTGCTTGATTTGGCTGCAGCTGAATGTCAGCATTTCTGTTTACACTGAGCAAAACGCGGTGTTCACTGTGTGGGTCACAGGGGATGATGGTGGTGTTTCCTCCTCCCCAGCATGTGACAAAGGCACACATCACTTTTGTGGCCCATATATGTTTCTCAGTTTGCAGATTAGCCCAGGTAAAAGAGTAATGTTCCTCTCTTTCCCCATCCAACACAGCTCACTTCCCCTAGTGGGTTAACCAGTGCCCACAAAGTCACACTGACTCTTCTTTTCCTTCACCGAGTTGGTTGCTTTGTTTGTTGTCTGCCATGTGGAGCTTACAAAAAGACCAGCATTCAGTCGAAAGGCTGTTTCTCAAGATGCATCTGAAATGCAAATTAAAATGACATAAGTTAAAAGTAAATCACATTGCAGAAGGTATTGGTGCCATCAGGATCTTGTGAAATTTCAAGGTGTTTGACTGAGCAAGCTGTTAAACTATTAAACAGTCAGAAAACATGAATTCTGTTCTGTGCACAAAGTAGAGCTTCAAAACAACAGATTCGGGGTGTTTGTTCAAATTCAGGAACAAAACGATCAAGTCAAGATGCTACGAAGACATTTCTTCAGTTAAAAGAAAGTTCGAGCGACTGAAGGTTGAAGATGAGGCTCAGGTTTCTGCTTTACCAGCGAGAAAAAGGGACATGATGAGCCCTTAAGTTTTTCAGCATCCAAACTAAGTACACGAACTGCTCTGATACACAAGCACCCAGAGAGGTAATATGTGAAATACATCACATAAATGCTTACACATACAAATACATCAGAGCTTTTAGCTGGGAAGTTAGTGTAACAGTGAAATACTTTAGCATGTGGGTTTAAGTTTTTTAAGCTTATTTTTTTACTGTAAGGGTTGTATACTTAGAGATTTCTAGCTGTAGTATAAGTGTCTATACAGGAGGTATTCTGCTATTTGTGATTTCTATGTGTGTATATATGGTATGACATGGATTGTGTGAAACTTGGAGCTGATTTATAGTGTGTAGAGAAGGAAGGTAGGGTTTTTACGTGCATGAGGAGAAATTGGGAGGTTTGTGTCCTGAGTGTGTTCTATATCTTTGAAAATAATTACTGCAGAGATATATATATATATATTTGTGCAGTATTATCCTGCCTGGCTACATAGTTTTAAATGAGAGATGTCCATGAGGAGGAATTCCTGGCAGAGGTGTAAATAAAATAGAATCTTGGAGATAAACATGTGTCCTAAATGAAACATCAGGAGAGCCATTAACTAGGGATCATGCTCAGCCTGACTCTGACCTGGGCTGATGGAGTTTCTTCTTTCAGTCAAGGTTAGGGTGGAAGATGATACTTATGAAATCTTATGAAGATGCTGTCCTACGCAGAGAAAGGGGTTGAGTGAACTCTTCAGGGAGTGCCACCGAGTGCTGACAAGGGCTGACGCATACCATGAGTGGTAGCAGACTTTCTATATGACCTTGGCCGAGTCACTTAATCCCTCTGTGACTTCGTTTCCTCATCTGCAGAATTAGGTACGAATAATAATACTTCCCTCACAAGGGAAGCTGCGGGGATTACTTCATTGCTGTTTGCCCAGTGTGTTCAGAGACAAACAGAAAAGATGCCCTGGAAATGCCATTAGTTATTGCTGGAAACCTGTACAAGCTCAAACACCTTGTGGGTCATGACTTGGAAAATACGTTGTTAATTGGATGTTGCTTGGGAATCTATTATCAGTAACCACATGAGCCTATCATACCATCCCTCTTCCCTCTACTGCCTTTTATGCTCTTGTATTCAAGTAGTTGTGCACATTCTGTGATGGCTGCTTTTGGCTTCTATAAATGATGAATCTGAGACACACACACACGCCCCTCCGCAAAGCTAAAGTCCCATTCTCTTATCTAGGAACATCTGTATAGATTGACATAAAGGTAAGTAACAAACTCCCTTTAGTTGCAGTTTCAAAGAAGTGGACCCCAAGTGTTTAAGCTGATTTTGAAGGCCAAGGAATGGCCACTCGTGTGAGCATCTTCCTCTTGGCCAGGAGATTGAAAGCAACTCTTACAAGCTGCAGCTCTATGCTTATTAGTACCAGACATGTGCCTTTTCTGATCACACAGGGTATCAGTTATGGATATGCAACAGCATTTCTCTCCAATTAGCCAAAACTCAAGCACCCTAAGCAGTCAGCATTTTTGACTTCATGGCACTGAATGAACAAAGTGAATTTATACCAGTCAGAGTTTTGTATCATGCACCTACGATACTTTTGGCACAATACTGTCAAATTGGCAGAAGCTCTGAAGCTAAACTTACATTACTGAATCCTAGCTGCTCACTTCATCAGTGAACCAGTATATGCATTGCATTAGCTCCACTATCCAGGCTGAACAGTCCCAGCTTTCTCAGACTGTCAGTAACATCAGTAGGATGTGTATGTAAGAGATCATTTAGCTTCTCTGTGACTGTGAAAAGCGTGAATTTTGACTGTTAAGCTTAAGGCTTCTGTTTTCTTCTGGGCTGTGAATCCCACTAGTGGGATCCCTCTTCTACAGTGTCTTCTACCCTGTGAACAGATGTTTACATTTGCTCAATGATGCCCGTGGAGTCTGGTAAGTCACTAACGAGAGGTAGTCACAGTGGCTTATATGAAGTATTGCCTATGTTTGCAGCCACACCTGGGCACTCACCTTAAAGCACACAGGACAATACTATTTGTTAGCTTGCACAACGTGCGAGATAAGATGGTGCAATGTTCACATGTCCTTGCTGTTGTGTGTGCTGTCCATGCCAGGTGTTTCTCCTGAGCAGCACGGAAGTCTGTGGCACTGATAACCTATCCACGGTCTTCTTCACCCTCACCTACTGTGGCAGAAAAGCGTCAGTAGAAATAAGCCACTTGATCACTCCCTTTCTACTCTTTTGTAGTCAAGTCAAACCTTTTTTTTGCTCACTAATTCTCATTAGGCTCCCAGTGACATCACCTAACTAGGACTTTCGGGGTGTGGACCATTGTTATTTATAGAGTACTAGACTTAGACTACTGTTGGCAGGGTTTAAGTAAGACAAGAAAAGCGCCAACATGAGCAAAGATGAGAAATGAAAGACAACAAGGAGCTGAAAGTTTTTAATATGTGAGAAAGGATCATTTTTGTGCCTTTTTTCCCAGTAAAAATGGTTGCTGAATTATCAGTTACATGTTTATTGAGTATACATTTCATATATTTCTTTAATAGAGCCACATATACTATGGAAATTTTAGCTGGCTCTTACAATGCACTATTTTAATGCAACCTTCTTCTTCTGAAGAACAGCACTAAGTTACAGCTGGAGCTCTTTTGAGCAGTAAGTCATTCTGCTGTATTATATGTTGGTGTATTTTCAAGCAGGCAATGTAATTATTGAAAGCAGGAAGTACAATGTTCCCTTATAAATAAAAAACGTGGTAATACTTAAAGGCCTTGGAAGTAGGATATAAAGATTGACACACTAATGTAAGACAGCAGAAATACTGGTTTTGGAGGAAAAGTAAATATATCTCTTCATATAACCATTATGATTCAATTCACACAGCCTGGTAAGGATTCTCACCGCTGAATTTAGACTAGAATGTGCTTCAAAATAACCTCAGTTGAGTACTTTTGAGTTACAGAAAGTGTGCTGGAGGATTGCAGCAACGATAACATCCACTTAATAGCACTAATAGTGAACAGTGAGCAAACCACTTTCATTTGGAGATGAAATGTAGGATATTCCAGAAATATCTCTCGTGGATATTTCTTGTGATTGTCAAGGTAAGTGTCAGGAATGCAAATTTTGGTTTTAAGATTTAAGAAGAAGGAATTTTTCTCAGCCTTCCCTCTTTGAGCAAGGAGAAAACCAAGACAAGGACTGGGAGAGCTTGGGAAGGCAGCTGGCATGAAGAGGAGGCAATGATGTTCAGTAATAACTGCTTCCTTTGTCAGCACTATGGAAAATAGTGTGTGGAAGAACTAAAGTTTCTTTCTCTCCCTTCCCACTCATTTTTATTGCTGCATGAAGTCAGTGTGGAGTGCTCAACAAGAGATGTGTATGGTTATGATCTCACCTCTTCCCATCCATAAAACCACTTCTTTTGCACGTTTTCTCTGGAAATGATTTGGAGTGGTGACTGGGATGTCATTCACTGTCTCTCAGCACACCAGAGGTACCCAGGCAAACAGTCTGTCAGCTCTCACAAAGACTCAGTGGTGTATCACTACTGCTCACTGGAAACACCAAAGCAGTTGGATAAGGGTACCAGCCCCTGATGCAAATAACCCTCACATCTTTGCCTTGTTGTTTATGTGGCCGTTAGCTGAAGCACTGTTCTGCTTTCTTGCATTTCCAGTTGCAATGGACCAGATCAGAAAGAATTTATCTTGGCCTCAGAAGCTGCAGAGAGCAAACTGGAGGCTGCTTGGTCCGGTTTGGCTTGAAGAGCTTTTAGGAGAAACAAAATGTTTCTAGAAAACTCCACCAGCATTTCTGGTCCTTTGTTCAAGCAGATACTCTTTTGCTTAGGTGAGTAGCTGGCTGGCTTCCCTTTTGTCCACTGTGTACCCCTTAAAACTTGCACCCACTGCCCAGGAGGGATCCCCTTTCTTTCAGTGTTCTGGACTCTGGCCTCTTGGCTTGTTCCTAAAGTGAATTGGTGGCACAAGTCCAAAGTGTGTATTTTAAAGAAAGACCAACAAACTCTATATGGGCTACTAAATATAAATAATGAAATAAACAGCTAAGATTCCCACAAGGATATGCACAAAGGTGTTCCAAGCCCCAGGGAAGCCCATTGCTTCCAGCATAGAGCTGATCTGCTCTGGTACAGGAGTTTCAATACATAGCAAACTTTGTAATCATGGTTTCACCAGAGTCAGGAATTCACCACTAGGTCGGTCAGTATTTAATTCGTGATCTCCAAATTGTCCTTTCAAGTGTGGAGTCCTGAAAAAACTTCTTTTTATTGGCAATTCTGGAGTACGGGTAAATTAAAACTGAATCAGTGCCCTAGGTTTGATTCAGTGGAAATACTGCTCCTTTGAAATAAACCACAAACACTGTGTTGTGTAAGAGCTGGGGCAGCAGGTTTACAACTCTCACATTGTAAACTAGTGGTCTGAGTCTTTACTAGCTTATTCAATATAGTATTTTACTAGTGTTACAACCACCATAATCATCTTGCTTGTCTTATCTGTGCTTCTTTATAACCATAATATTACCAAGATTACAGCAATTCACTGCCTGACATTTGTGTATCTGTCTGTCAAACCAAATATGCATGGAGTACTGGTTGCTGCTCTGAGTAGCCTGGAGTAATAGTTGTGATCCCTCTGGTGACCTCTTAGTATCTCCTAGCTGGTGGTGAAGGAGGTCTTGCATGCGTGCATTTGTTTATGTGTTTCTAGGGCGATCAGTTGCCATTCCTCTCCTGCGGCACGTATTTGATGGCGTTGTCAGCAAGCGGTTGTATTGGTGGCGTGTGACATGCATTTTCCTTGTTGTTTATAACATTGGTTAGTTTGGTGGTACAGTGAGAGGAGGCAGATTACAATCTCTTCCCCAGTGGATAGCAGCAGATAGGAAGTAATGTCTTTCATAATGGAATAATGTAAATAAAATGCTCCTCAGTAATTAAGCGTAATTAACTGAAAGGGAATACAGTTAGTTAAATACACTAAATCTCAAAAATAGAGACTGTAAAATACTATCAGCGTTTTGAATTGTGAGTGCATTTTAACACAGGAACATCAAGAAGTAGAAGAAGATTCCTGCGAAAGGTCTTTGCTTAGTGCATTTCCTGGTATTCCCTGGTTAAATGGAAATGTCTGCCATACGGTCCTTGAATCCAGAGGGGGACAAGAAAGCTGATGAAAGGGCTGGAAGGAAGGTCCTATTAGGAGCAGCTAAGGACTGTGAGCTTGTTCAGTGTGGAGAAAAGGAATGCTGAGGGGCAACCTCATTGCCTTCTACAGCTTCCTGAGGAGGGGAAGCGGGGAGAGTGGTGCTGAGCTCTTCTGCCTAGTATCCAGCCACAGGAGCAATGGCCATAAACTAGAACACAAGAAGTCTCTCCTCAACATGAGAGGTGAAACCACCAAGAGGGTGGTCAAACACTGGAATGTGGTCAATGCCCCACGGTGTTTAAGAGGCATTTGTACAATGGCCTTAGCAATGAAGTGGTCAGGTAGATGGACTAGGGAGATGATTGTCATCCCTTCCAAGTGAAAACGTTCTGTTCTGTCTGTCACCCAGCTTTCAGGCTTCTCCCCATCTTCACCTTGTGAAAACGCTTCTGAAAAGAAAAAAGAAAAGAGGTTAGTTTTTAGTGCAGGTCAGACACAAGAACTTCAGACCCTTCCCACAAGGTGCATGAGACAAAACAGCCTCAATAACTCTTTGCTCTGAGGAAACGCTTGGCGGTATTTGTAGAATCATAGAATTAACTGTGTTGGAAAGCTCAACAAGTCCAACCGTTCCCCAGCAGCGCCAAGGCCACCACTGACCCCTGGCACTGA
>NW_009931646.1:0-21645 GCF_000696875.1 Nestor notabilis | reverse complement strand
TGTCTTCTCTGACAATAACATCTCTGACTTTCTGGAAATGAAAAAAACAACCTATCTAGTGTGGCTGCCCATGTGCTCCCTTTGGGGAAGCAACCTGGCAGCATCAGGAGTGGAACTGCTGGGCTCCAGCTTAGCACAGCTCCCTCTTTACCATCTTACTCACATTCCAGGAAGCGCCATGTTTATTTGCTATTACCGGTTTGGCAGCAGGCAGTTGCTTGAGCAGTTCATCTTGGATCTCTCCCCGTTTCCTGCTGCATTCATTTTCCTTCCCTAGGACATTTTCTTCCGGGGTGTGTCCTAGCTCCTGGAGGAGATCTTCTCCTTGAAAGAAGAAAAGCACTCAGGAATAGCTCTGGTTGGAAGGGATAGCTGGGGATCTCTGCTCCATCTCCTGCTCAAAGCAGGGTGACGTCAGAGCTGGCTCAGGCTGCTCAGGGCCTTGTTCTGTCACATTTTTTAGCTTTTCCAAGGATGCACAACTTAACAGTTTAACTCGTTCTAATGTTTGACCAGACTCCACCTAATGCTGTTTCTTTTATGTCCAGCTCCCATTTCCCTTGCTGCAACATTGTGCTTTCACTGTGCTCCTTTGAGTCTGGCTCTAGCTTCTCTATATCTCTTCTATTAGGAAGTAGAAGAAATGTATGAACAGAAAAAAACCCAAGCCTGCTTATAGAAGTCCCAGTTGCCTCTACAAATCCACGCTTCCCATGGAGTGCTCCTGAAAGGGAGGTGAAACCTCAGGGCAAGCTTATTGTGTGACACTGCTGTTCTGCTCACAGGTCCCCGCTGGATTGCTGTACCAGGAGAACTTCGGGGGTATGAAGCAGCCCATAAGCGATACGGCCGCTTACCATGGAAAGCCCTGTTTGAACCAACTATCAAGGTTCTTTCAGAGCCACTTGTCATTTCCCCAGTTATGGAGAAAATTATTCATCACCCAGCATTTGCCAGTCCAGGAAAAAGCCTGTGGTAAGATCCGTGAATTAAATTGCAGTGTGACGACCTCTGTTCCCTCAGCATCAGATCCTTCCTCTGGCATGATGGTATTCACCGAGCTCCAGCACAGGCTGCTGCTCAGTGAATACTTGTTATGCGGAGGGAGGGCAAAGAACTCAGTTTCTAAAAGCCGACATCATTGGGTAAGAAAAAGAGATGGGTGCTGAGGACAGAGTTAGCACATGCTGAAAACTGATGGATGTTTTCCTTTAACAGCCCGCTACTTTGTGATGGTCAGAGGTTTTTGAAGCGTGGAGAGACTTTCAGGTGGCCAGCGCTGCAGCAAACATTGAAGGCTGTAGCAGAAAACGGAGCTACAGCATTTTATGAGGGACAGATAGGAAAGGCCCTGGTGGAGGACATTAGGAAAGCTGGTAGGTACCAGATGTAGTTCATACTAACAGGCAAGCAACTGGCTGACAGTGAGTCAGTATAAGGGGAGAGCCAACACATGCCATTCACTTGCCACTTGGGGTGGTAGCTGGCAGGGGAAAGGGCTACCTTTCCCCAGTTCTTACAAAACTTGGGCCTAGAGGAAGGGCTAAAAGCTACTCCTCTGGCATTCACCCACAGTGTTCATGCACTGGCCTCTCCAACTTCGGCTTTGTGATGTCCTGGAATTTGGTAGTAGGTGAAGATATTGCTGTGCTTGGTGGAAGTTATTTTGGAGCATACAGGGATGGTTCTTTACAAGCTTTAACCAAGGCTCTGGTGTAGGCAGCTCATAGTAAGTAGATGGCAGAAGATAATGTACCCATCTGGTTTTCTGTTGAAGGGTCCAATATTTCGCTAGAGGACCTTCAGGCATACAAAGCAGAGGTGTCCTCAGCTCTGAATATTACCCTGAACAATCACACCACAGTGTTTTCTCCTGGACCACCCATGGGAGGTGCTGTGCTCATGTTCATCCTCAAGATACTGGAAGGTAAAGTCGTAAGGGAAAAGGAAAAAAAGGGTTTGCAAAGTGTTGCTCTAGAGCAAAGTCTTGGGCAAAAATGGAGCTGGTGAGCGATGATGGGTGCCAAACCAGGAGCATGACCATGCTGTATGGTGGGATGAGGAACTGGATCATTTTTACCATGTATCATCACATCACCACAGGTGCTGCAAAGGCCAGAGGATACACAATTTTTTGAAAGCTTCAAGAAGAATGAAGTCGTAGCAGAAATCAGTACTAGGTTTGTTCTGTATCCGCATAGAGAACACTTGATAAGACCTGGGATGGCAAAAGGCAGTTCCTTTCAATTTTCTCTTTTACTTCTTAAAAAAACACATTGCTTTGAATCTAACAAAATTGTTTCATCCTGCTCTATAGAGTATAAACTCCATGAAGCATCACTGGCAACGCCCGAGGAGAGGGTGGAAACCTATCACCGCATCGCAGAGGCCTTGAAGTTTGGCAATATGCTAAAACCCACCATGCGTGACCCAGCCTTTTCTGAAGCTCAGGTAAGGTGGCATGGTACAAAGGGGCAGCCAGACACCCACAGCACTGACAGCTTCCTCTGCGCTGCTTGCTTTACAGAGAAGGAGGAGGGCATTCCCATCTCCTGCTTTCTTGATTTAAACCTGCGTCGTCGCCACCAACTCATTTTAGCTTATGTGCTTAGACTTCAGGCAGGCTGCCTACCCTGCCAGCACATGGTACCAAGCAGTGTGCTAACACTCACCTGCTTTGCAGACACAGAAGGAAAGAAACTACTCAGAACTGCTAGTCAAGAGCACTGCAGCTCAGTTGGTGAAGGCAGAGGCAGGATTAGGCCATTTACTCTGCCTGCAGTTCCTGTTCAGCTGTAGCTAGAGCTCACTTGCCTGATAAGGGATGTGCACATGCTCTTGCCAATGTTGATGTGCCTCAGTACTGAGCTTGTTTTGTTTTCTGTGCTGAGAGTAAGCCTGGGGATTCAGGCTGGGGCTGAATACTTCAGGTCCCCAAGCTCTGACTATTGGGGCTGACTGCTCCAGGCTTCCCTAAGCCTCAAGACAGACATGCCTGTCCTTTGGTGACTCTGTGTCCTTGCTGTCATTGCAGGAGACTGTGGGGCCCATGCTGTCTGACGAGCTTGCTGAGCTTGCCAGACACCGAATAGATGCCCGTGGTGACCACCCACTCGCCCATTACAACTTGCTGGAGCCCATCTACAGCCACAGATACAAAAGTAAGGGCACGAGTCACGTCTCTGTCCTTGCTGCGGATGGCAGTGCCGTGTCCGCCACCAGCACCATCAACTACCCGTGAGTAGCCATTACCTCCACGCGGTAACAAGTTGCTGAGCTCTGCTGAGGTTCCGTGGGTTGGGCAAATTCCCACATGCACTAGTGACAGGGAGCTCATTTCTGGGACCAGCACAGCAGCACCTTTTGGACACCCCAGCTGGGGCAATTGTGGCATGGGAAGAGACAGTGGTAACTCACAGGGCACCATGGGTCAGTTCATGTCATCCACAACAGCAGAGCACCCCGCACTGAAAGGCTTCATCTCCCCCTGCAGGTTTGGCTCTTTTGTGTATTCAAACCGAACTGGGATCATTCTGAACAATGAACTTGCTGATTTCTGCATAGCAAACAGAAGCATTCATCCAGGTGAGTGTTATCACCCCCAAAATAAAACACAAGGGGAGGAAATGGGTGTGCAGGCCTTGTATCCCTGGTGCAGGCTGTGTATCCCCTGGGTCTGCCAAGAGAGAGGACGTCAACACTGATGGCAGGATTGCTGGTAATGGTTCCTCAGCTGTGTTGAATGAGCTGCAGCAAGACCTGAATACTTGTGGGATGCCCTGTCCTGTACCAAGTGATGCTTCCTATTTAAGCCTGTGCCATTACGGTACAGTTTCTGTGAGATGGGGGTCTCGGCACAAGGACACTAGCTTCTCTGAAAGACTTGAGCTTCTTGAGGAACGAGCAGCAGCTTGGTTTTCCTCCAGAAATGCAAGAAGGGTGGGGTAGCTAAACTTGTGTGTCTCTCCAACCGCCTTAAGAGCCTCTTCTGCTCTAGGAGAGAAGCCTCCCTCAGCAATGGTGCCTTCCATTCTCATCTCCAAGACAGGAGACATGCTGGTGATTGGAGGAGCAGGTGGAGCCTGGATTATCAGTGCTACTAGTATGGTGAGTGAACAGGTACCGTAGAGGAACACCTTCCACTGTGCATGGGGAGCACAACCTGTCCTGAACAAAAGGAATTACTTTGCTGCTGCTAGTTTTGTTACGTGGAAGGTGGCAGTGAAGAGGGCCTGCTGCAGATTCAGCCTGTCCAGACCTTCTTGCCTTTAGCATTTCTGTGGTAAGAGCAGGGGCTTCAGCTGAATTACACTCCCACCAGGAGGGAACAGGAATGGAGGAAGTGAGAGAACCCACAGCAGTCACCTGTTCTTTCAGCCCTCCCAGCTTTCCAGCCGTGGTCAGTCCCACCTGCTCTTTCTAATCAGCTCTCCTCAGGTCTTGATTCCTTGGTGCTTTGTTTTATTTGCAATTTAGAAGTTACTAAAGGCTGCAGGTTGGGGGTCGGAGTAAGTGCCAGCTGCCTCGCTCAATTCTTTTTGAAAAGGGAAGAAGTTAGAATAATTAAATAGGAGGTTAAGGAAGTTATTAGGAAGAGAGGTATTGGCCAAAACCTTTGGGCCCAGAAATAAACTGATTCATTCATGTGATGGAAAGAACAACAAAAACCCACCACACATACACGCAGAATAAAAAAAAAAAATCTTAAAGAGCTTGTTTAAAGCCTGAAGTCTAAATCAAGAAAACACAGGTAAAGCCACAAGAGGAAAAAGAGAAGTGTTCTTACTTCCACTTTCTTAAACTGGAGAGAAGCAGGAGAAGGAGTCCATGCTAGGACCTGAGCTGAATACAGAAAGAACAACTGTCAATATAAAGATCCATCAGTAGCTATTGAATTCAAGGCCATCACTTTGGCTCAGGGAAAGCATTCTGGGAAATACCATTATGTGCTCACCCTGTTCTTACTCTAGCAGGATTCCTGGTCTGATTCAGTGCAGCCCCTCTTACAGCCCAGTTTTGCCCCATCCTGCAGTCAGGATTTACACTAGAGCTGGTCTGACCCAACACCAGTGCAGAGGCTGGCAGAATGTGACCCAGGTTTTTATTCAGTACCCTCAGTCTCAGGGTTAGATTTGTTGCCTTGCAGGCGATTATAAACAAGCTGTGGTTTGGCTACGACTTGGAACATGCCATTTCAGCTCCCACCATACATACGGAAGGTGACAGTATCCTGTTTGAGGACAGTTTCAGTGAGGTGAGTGGCCTTGTTTGGATCTTCTTCTCCTTCTGGTGAGAAGGGCACTGGTTCTGTAGCTCTCCTGAAAAAAACTTGTTGCGTAAATCTCACTTTCTCAACCTGACCCCTCATACACATCCTTCATTTTCACACCTGGCAATGCTAAGATCTCAGGCCTCTGCACTATTCACTCCATTTCTTCTTCTCTCCCCCTTACAGGAGGTTAGAAGAGGCCTGCTGGGAAGAGGACATAAAGAAAAAAAAGTTAAGTTTGCAATGAATGTTGTGCAGGGAATTTCCAAAGAAGGAAAATGCATCTCTGCTTACTCTGATAAAAGGAAGCTGGGGAAGTCAGCTGGATATTAGGATGAAATGCCATCACAACTCACAAAACCACAGGAGGTAACTAGATTCCGAATGTACTTTGGCTTGGACATGACAGTGTTGCCTGTTCCCATGAGGATGCCTCCGAGAGCATGAGTAAAACTTGTGCTTACACCCAATTCCAGTAGAATGCAAGTCACCCTCAGGCAATACAACAGGTCAGCTGAATAAAACAGCTGGCTGTCTAGAGCTACATCCTCCCTTATCTGATATACAGAAAAACGTATTTCTTGAATGCGTCACCTATTCAGAGAAAGATAATACAAAATGGGAAAGGAAAACTGGTCCAAACCCCACTGGGAACAATGGGATGGCCCAGATGTGTCTTCCGTTCCTGCTGGAGAGTCCTACTTAAGGGTAGAATTGGTTTCTTTCAGGCTGTTGCCACAATATGCTCATTATTATTATTGAGACTCAGCAATGTGAAGTAACTATTCTGCTTATGAAGCTTAGAAGCAGTGTCTGTATGGTAAGAATTGTAAAATCTTAAGCAAGTGTCCAGACTTAGAAGGTGGGTTTGGAAAGGGAATTAAGAGCGTAAACTCCACTCCCTCTGGTTTCCTACCCAAAGAAACCCTATTTTTCCCAAAGGGGGCAGATGGAGGAAAAAAAACAACCTCCCCAGAGCTTTTCTCAAATACCAGGGTCAAGTTCCCATGATCCCCAAACCCATTTTTCTGAACACTGATGAGCTGTACTTCCCTATGTGCACAGACAATATTGTACATGTCTTTCTGAAAATGAAGCCAAACCAGAGCAAGGCACTAGCTCAGCCCTCCCTTGTGTATTTTAGTTCTTATCTCACAGATAGCCCATGATGTTCCTAGCACCCAAAAAACCAAAATTCCTCTGTAAAAGCCATAACAAGTATTTGTGCATATGCTACTAAAAATAAAAAACAAACCCAAACAAAAAGGCCATCCACACACCCACTTGCAAAAAAGGCCAGATAGGTTTAAAGTCTGTGTTCTTACCCACAAAGTCTGTCCAATAGCGCCATCGACTTGTTGGAATCTCAGCCTTCACTTGCCCTTTAATGCTCTGAGTCAAGTTGACTAGAGCCAGACAAGTGTTTTCCTTCAGAAATTGTACACTAAGAACTATAGCGTGACAGCAGCTGTAGGACAGGGGCTTCTGGTGTATGAGCCTAATGAGAGGGGATTCTGAGCTGCCAGATCATACCTGCAAGCACTTTATCATGCATCTGAAAGATAAGTTTCTTATGCAGAGAGCCAGCTCCATGCACTGCCCCCTCCTTCCTCATCCCAGTGGAATTTACCTTAAATCCCCTCATTCAGGAAGGACTGCTGGTTTCTCTAGTAGCGCTGCTCACTGAAGCCATAGAAGTGGCATAACACCTTGTTAGTCGACATTAAAGTGCAGCTGAATGTGAATGGGGCAAGGGAAAAAGCCTCAAGTTTGCAGGGGGGACAGTTTATAATTCTTTTGGAAGGGGTTCCTTTGGGGTTTTTTGACAGTCACATTCAATCTACATAATTTGCTGAAGTTTTCTACTGTCGATAACTCCTTCCTTTACTTCAGCTACCAGTTCCTGGTTCTCATGTCCGAAATAACTGCCTGTGGGGTGCACTTATGACACTAAACACCATCTGCAGCTCACATTTCAGGGGCACACAGGTTAAAAAGACTAGATGCTGGCTTTAGCGAGATCTGTACTTATTTCTGGCCAGCCCAACTGAGCTAGAGTTTACAAAATCCAACCAAGAATGCACTGGCTGCAGACAAGTAGAGCAGCTCTCGCTTCCATTTTAAGCTCTGGGCAGCCCTAGGCTATGCTCCATCACGTTTGGATAGCTGAAAAAAACAAGTCACCGAGTAACTAAACCTCCAATTACATAGCGTTTTGATTACTTCTGTAATCCAGCCCATCACGTTGCCAGTGCAGTAATATCACAGCTGCTTCCCACCACGAAAATGTGGGAATATTATCTGTAGTCCAGAGCTCACTGCAATTTGACCGCTTTGCTGCTCTTAACACTGAAACTGAACCAGTTAAGCTGTTTAGAAAAACACCAGAGCTTTAATTTGCAAGACAGAAAGGAATGAGATTGCAGATCTCCCACTGCAGCAGTCCTGTAGTCCTCACCAACAAACATCTGTTGCAGCTGAGGTGCACCTCCCATAGGATCTCTGCTCTCACTCTGCCACCTCCTCACCACTGCTGAGATCTGCTTGCGTCTCGAGCCTCCGACTCTGGTGTCTCCCCATTCATGCTCATGTCAACAGGAGAGAATTACTTTTGTACTTAGTCAACTTAAAACATCGCTGTACAGAAGCTGCTCTATTTTCTGATGAAGTCTTTAAATTATAATTTTAATAAAATGGTTTGAACCAGTCTGGGAATTTCTCTTCAAACTGTTGCTTACCCTGACACACAAGCAGCTCTTTGAGAAAGGACTGTGAAGCAGATGTTTCCAGCACTAAGAGTTGTTCATTCTGGAGATTCAGTGCTCTCAGTTCAGTGATGAAAGGTTACAGGATTGCTCCCAAACCACTTCTCATTCTTAAAGGAACAAAATGACTTTAGGTTATTCACAACCACTGCCTTCGCTGCATCTTCGCAACACACTGTCGTCAGTAACAGCTTAGCAAAAAGGAGCACAGAGCACGTCCCTGGCCACCTGTGGTAAAAGCCTCTCATTTACTGGAAGTGATAGAAGCAAATATGCGTGTTAAAGTTATGATTCTTTAAGCATGATTCTTTAAGCTGCTACAAGCAGCTATATATATCAGTTAGATATAGTTAGATATATACATTTATACATACAGCAGTTTTATGTATCAGCTTATAGCAGTTATTGCTACTTATAAACATGCCTAGAGCTTGACAACATCCTGGAATATTTGGCTTTTATTTTAGGCTGAGTATTAGTCCATGTTGGTGGGGGTCCTCCTGCATAGTTACAAACATTCTTAGCTGTTCCATACCGGATATGGATTTCTGGGAGGTCATTCACTGTCTAATTAGTGGAAATTTACCTTCAAAGCTATCCTTAGCTGCAGGGTGCCCTTCTCTAGAGGTTTCATTTCCTCTGGTGTTTCAGGCCTGCAGTATGATGTGGTAAAAAGCAAACCGGGGGGAAAAAACGATCTTGTTTTGGATAATTAACTTTTTTGCTTCATCTTTTCATCAGAGGAGTGAAGAACAGAGAAATACCTCAGGAGAGCTTCTTTCACACAGACTCGCACCATCGCTGTTCGCAGTAGCAGCTGCGCAGGCAAGAAAAATGTGTGACTCCATGTTTATTTATTTAGTTGTGCTCAGAGTTTTACAGGTAGCATCTTCCCTTTCGACCTTCTCAACAGAAATATAAAAAAGTTTGAAGCCATTTCCCCACTTACACACTCATTTCCAACAGCCAACCGAAGTGAAAAGCAAGAAACATCTTTAGTTAAAAGAAAGAGCAGTGAGATTGTGTAGGTTGATCCCGGTCTAGAGCTGGGCTTCTTGCTAAGGCACAGATCTATTAGTTTGTAACTTAAAAAAATCCAGTCCCCAGAGTCCTGTAATTCCCATCTACTCAACAGGAAACAACTGTCTTCTCTAGCAGTGACAGGGACTTTCCTGGTAGCTGACACTGTGCAGGGGAAACACTTCCTGCAGCTTGAGTGAGCTTCTTCAGAAACTCTGTGTACCCAGCTCATGGGTTGAAAAGAGGGAGCAAACTCTTCAAGGCAGATCAGTCTCTTGAAGTAAGTACTGCACGTCCTGGTATGACATGCCTGCCTTAGCAGACTGGTGTGGCATGAGGCACTACTGTCATGGCTGTAGAGAACTGTCCCAGCTCTGTCAACAGAACTACAAGTAAATTTGTTCTTTTCTGTGAGAAGTCCCTGAGTTGTAGACCTAAAGCATCTTCCCCCAAACACACCTCAGCGTCACTGGACCACTGAAAAAAGGAGCCGAGCCACATCAGTAGCCTGCAGGGAAGCCACCTTTCCGGGAATCAGAGGCTGCAGCCCATCCTTCCTCTGTTCTGAGAATGGCTTGCACAACCGCACCACCGCTCACCCACGTGGTGTTGTGTTTCCTCTTCCTTAATTCTTCTTCTATACCCTGGAATGCAGAAGTGAATGAGCACAACAGGAGAGGAGCTGCACATGCGCTGCAACCTGCATCTTCCGTGACTACCCACATGCCTGTATTAGGTGGGTCTAAAGCTAACAGGCTGTTCCTTCTCTTCACTGGGCTGCCCTGCTTTTGAGGAGGTGGAATTGGGAAGATGTGGCAGTTGTGGCGCTTACGTGAGCTACCAATACTGTTCCTGGTCATGGAGCATTCTGCCTTAGATACACACATACAAACAGCCAAAGCTGATTGATCCTGTTTGGGAATGGGGAAAACACAGGACTTGTATAGAGCAGGGCATCTTCCCCAGTGCAGGCAGTTATCTCAGCTGCTACCTTAGTAAGACACTTATTAAACGAGGATCTTCTGTATAGTTTGATGAAGGAAACTGACTTATGTAAGAGTGATTTTTCTAATACAGAGACATAGGATGAGATATATACAAAGTCTGAGGCCTCTGGGACATTAAATTCCTGCGGGTGAAGGAAGCTGCCAGCTGAGGCAAGAGGTATGCAGAGCTAGGCAGATTTTGAAACCTGCTCTCACACTGACAGTGCTGCACAGTCACTTTTGCTGGGAAAAGATTTCCAAGTTTGTTCTCGGGTCTTTCTGTGCATCCTTCAGGAAGCCAATGCTTCAGGAGCCATCGGGAGGTTGTGCAATAGTACAAGCATTTCCCCAGGGTCACTGGATTTAGACTGCTGAATGGTTGGGGCCCTGATGTGGTTGTCTATTTTGCAAGTTCTTTGAGCTAAAGACAACGCAAAAAACAAAAACAACCAAACCAAACTCTCATTTTCAGATGCAGGTCATGTTTGAATGCCCCCCCTCAAACCCATGGAACTTCGTGATTTTCCACAAGCGCATGTCTTCCCAAACCTGGGAATCCAGCCCGTGCAATTTCACACACCCCAGACTTCAGCTACACAAACCTCCTCTATTTGCTGCTCAAGCTCCGTGATACTGGGAAACAGCTGATCATGAATTCTTGGTTCTTCCACGGCTTTCTTCACGTCATAGCCAAACCAGATGGAATTGATGATTGCCTGTGAGAAGCAAAAAGCCTCAGTGTCAGTTACTTGTCTTCATAGAAGCCTGAGCCTTGTGTTGCTACAGGGACATGTTGCTATAGGCAGAGTTATCTTAGGGATGTTCACCAGAGACCATAAGTTTATGGTTCTGGATGCTTTCAGTGGTTCCTCTCTCAGCTAAGCAAAACACAGACAGGTACAGCAAGCCATTAGGAGAGTCCCACACAAAGAGACTGTGAGTTACTGAAGTTAACGTAGTAAAAGGATCAGATCCTCAAGCTATTGTGGCTGGATTTATGATGCTATGATTAAGCTAGTGCTGGCTGACACACATGGCAGTCACCTCAGCAAACACAGCTACACCCTCCTGCTGCTGTGCGACCGGTTTCCGTAAACCTGGTTCATTTCTACATGCTTAAATTGCGATTTGGGGCTGCTGGCAAGTGAAGATAGCTTCAGGATGAAGGGCTACAAAGCTGCTTGTAGTGGTTTTTACAGAGACTTCTTCACTTGAGCCAGAAAGCAAGATGCATGTGATGTGCACAACTGTGTGTGCTGGCACAGGAGGCAGCTTTCTCCTGCAATCACTTCTGGGCTAGCTGTGCATTTGGGTGGCTGCCACAGCAGCCCGCAGAGAGCCTGCCAGTCAGATGGCCTGACACCATGCCTGGCCTAAGGTCTTATTCACCTTCTCTGTGTGACTTTCAGCCAAAGGTCAGGATTTTGGAAGGGAATGGAGATCCAGAGAACTGAAGTCACAAGGCTTCTGCAAGTGGCAAGAACAACCTGCCAAAGGAAAAGACCTGGAGTCCCTGAAGGAAGCGATTACCAGAGCCTCTGTAGCTGTGGCAGGAGTTGGAGATGGAGGTATGGCCTGCAGGAGGCCAGGCAGGAACGTCCCTTTCAAGCACCTGGCCCACAGCTACGGTCATGGCACAGGTGCAGCCCTAAGCCCCTTACCCACAACACTGCCTCTCTCCCACCTTGTCACCAGTTCGCCCATATCACCACATACCAGTGCTGTTGCTGTAGTAATTTTTGTTCCTCCAGAAGCACCAACCACCATCCTGACCTTTTTCGTTTTATCCACCAAGATGGAGGGGCACATAGAGGACATCGGCTGTTTACCTGTTGTGATCAGAGATGCAAGAGGGGCTCAGCTTTCCACCTGCAGCTTACAAACTGCCAGCTCCTGCCCCATGTCTGAAACACAGAGCCTCAGTATCCACCTTCCTGACTAAGCGCATGTGTCTTGTCAGCCCTTGGGGAGCCCACTATCCCCTGTACCCATCTCCTTCATACTCCTGCGACCCAAACTCAGCCCTGGTTCTTCACGTAGAGGCTGAAGGTACCTTTCCTTGCAGTCCTGTCCCATCTGTGATGCAGCTGCCTCCGGTAAACTATGGCACATTCCTTCCTGTCTTTTATTTTCCCTGTCCCTCTCCGAAACATGGGCTAGCAGAATCCCAGCCTGCGTTAGTAGCAAGTATATGGGTCTGCAAGAAACAGTAGTGGAGCAGGCAGATTGCTTGCATTAGGTAGGTGAACTGTATCTACCCAAAGCTGTCTTAAAGCTCCCAAAGCAGCACAGGGAGAAGGCGGAGCAGTGCCATCTAGCTCCTGCTGCTGTCTCCCTCTTAAATCTGTTCAAAGAAATCTTTTGCAGCTCTAAGTAATTTCATTTGACATGTGCTGAGCTCCCGGGGAAAGGATTTCTGGATGTTGGAAGGAGGCAGCCACAAAAGTTGTTCTTTAGACAGGCTCTCCTTCAGGGTGTACTGGGGACGGGTTGTGTGCTTTTGGCAGGGATGCCAGCTTGACTCCCCATCCTCTGCAGAAAGGCCCAGCTCTTGTGCCTGATGGCAGACATGCTGCAAGCCTACCTTGTGGACACCACAGCATTAATTTGCAAGATACAGCCAAAAAGACTGAGTCAGGAAGGTATAGTTCATACCTGGTGCTATGAAATTTGCTGGAGAAGGAGGGATTCCAAATCCATTGGTTATGTAAGGTGAGCTGAAGTCATCCATCTCATCATTAAATATGATTCCACTCACATTGGATCGTACGTCAGAGCCAAAGCTAGAGAAAACAAGTTGGTGCACATATGTCAAAACTAGAGCAAATCCAGGGGAAACGTCAGGTGAATTACTGCAATGTCAAACCTGGAATTTGATTGGAATTACTCTCCAATCCCTCCTGTTGTAAAGGACGTTCTGTCACCCCTTTGGGGAAGGAAGCAGTTTATACCATGAGTACACAAAGAGGAAAGGCAGCCCAGAGCCCTGCTGTACAGCTCCCTAGTAAGGACCCCAAAAGGAAGAACAGCACAGCTGCTAAATAAAGCTATTTCCCCTTCCAGCGGGCAGAATGGCACTCCATCCAGAGGCAGCCTAACTCACAGGCTGGCACACTGGAGAATCGCTGAGGAGCTGCTTTGCTGTGTCAAGCTGGAGATGTTTTCTATGGACAAAAACAAACTTTTGCCCCCCAAGCTTTGAGCTCCACACACGGACCGCAGCTCTTCCTGCCAGCACTCGAAGATAAACACTGCACTTCCAGGCCAGCTGTATTAGCTCAAATTCCTGTCTGGGGAGGCAGAGGCAGCAGTGATATCACTGCTTATTTTAAGATCCCGATGCAGTGCATGGTTTCTTGGTGGGTGAACGCCACATGACAGAGGACATATCTTGTCCTCTGACCCAAACACATGGGCCTCAGTGTTAAGAACTGACCTGCAAGCTCAGCAGACGTGCCCATCAACTACCCCGACAGAGAGGTGACAGTTCAGTGATGTTTTATACCAACCACAGAACCACCACTAGGAAGACGGCAAAGGCCTACACGGAAGTAATGTCCGAGCTCATACTATTGGTTGATGGTGCTGGTGGCGGACACAGCACTGCCATCATCAGCCACAATGGAGAGGTGGGATGTACCGGCATTATCTCCAGTGTAATATACTGGCTCATAGTAGTCAACTGGATGGGAGGTGTTGTCTGTGATTCTCTTTCGGAGACTATCCGCAAAGAACTCAGAGGTCATGTTTCTGATCGCCTGTCAGAGAAATCCAATGCAGTTACTCAGCAGATTAAGTTTAAGAGACATGTAGTTATGAGGCTGATATCCAATACTTCAGAGCACAGAAGAGTGGCAAATCCCAGCAGTGAAGCTATAGTTTTCCAGCAGGGGCATTCCTCCTTCTTGAAAGATGGACATTGTACCAAAAAACATTTTAAGCAGTCACAAAAGCAGCTGGTACAATGCAGCCCTTTGTGTAGGGAGATAATCGGCATCTAGCATTGCAGGTCTATGGAAAGCTGTCATCACTGTGCATCAACACTGCTGTAAGGCGTAGGCAAGCAGTGTTTACGCTTGCTTCAGAGGTGAGAGGAAAGGGATTGAAAGAACTAAGCCAAGGCAAGCTCTGCTCATTGCTCTGTAAACAGCAAATTGGTATTCATCAAGCTGGGCTGGGCTCAGATCCTGCTGCTTTTGCAGGGTCACAGAAGTAAAAGCACAACGTGTGAAGTTGGGAAAAGCAGGCCTCCTGCCTCACCCCTTCCCATATGTTGGTCCATTTACTTTAAGCAGGACTGTGGTTAGAGAGCCACAGGGATGTCATCTAATAAGGCTTCAAGCACTCTGAAAACAGGGAGGGTTAGCCCTGAGTATACTCAGATGCTCCTCGTGAATTAAGGATTTTGCTTTTCCTTACATCAGGAAGGTTTCCTCCATTTATATCCCTCATACTCAGCCATGAGTCACACAGGACTTCACGTTTGGATTCAGAGATATTACAGTGCCTGCAAATGTCAGGTGGCACAGAGTGTCCCTAACATAGTTTTAGTCACCCATAAACTTTAAGCCATGTTCCAGCCAGTCTTGGTGGTGCAGAAAAAAAAGGCTTTTGCCAGGTACCTCTGTAATGTTGACAAATTTGGGATCTCCCAGTAAAGTCCTCTTGGCGTAGGCAAAGCGAAAGGCCTCCACAATGCGGTGGTAAGTCAGACCTTTCTTCTCCACAGTTTTGATGCTGTCAGCAGAGAAATTATATCCTGGCAACAGAAGACAAGTAATTGTAAATAACAAAGGAAGGCACATGGCCAATGGATTGCAAATAAACCTGTGTCAGATGGTATAATCTTGAAGCCCAGTCTCTCAGAGATATAGTCACTGAACTGTCCTAATCTCCACACAGAGAAAGTAGGAGCTCTGGTAGTTTTGAGCACTATGGGAGTCACCAGCAGGCTTTGTACTTTGCAGACATGTTTTCCAAAAAAAGCCTCAAGTACAAGGTAGTTTCCACACATGCAGGTATGAGGTATCAGGGAAGTGCCCTAGTCAGGAGCATATTTTCCCTCTCACACCTGTGTTTCAGGTAGGAAGGAGTTTGCAAGAGAAGAAAAATGTTTTCAGGTCAAAATCCCTCCTGGGGTTTTACAGACTTCCCACCTGCTGCAGGGCCATCAAGCGAGTCCCAGCTCCCAAAACCAAAAAGGTGTTGTCTTTGGCGCCCCCCTAGTCCCTCTGCCTGTAAGGTACTGCCCAGTGGCTCTCACCTTTCAGTATATTGAGGATGAGGGCGAGCACGGGGCCGCTTAGAGGGGCACTAGGTGTGTAGAGGGTAAACTCCCCAAGCGTGATCTCTATGGGGTCTTCTATCACTGTCGCATTGTAGTCCCGCAGGTCATCCAATGTGACAATTCCCCCTGGAATGGAAAAGAAAAGGAAACTGTAAGTGTGGGTTTAGGTGATCTCTGGTAGGAAGAGAAGGCAATATAGTCCATCACTGTGCGTCACAGCAAGGACAGGAGGGAACACAGACAAATCCAAAGAAAGCAAAGATGGGTGCACAAGAGATTAATTTATTCCTTGATGGCTCCAGCTGAGGCTCAGGTAGCTAAGCTTGCAGTTGGGCTGATTTACAGCAGCCAAAAATCTGGTCATCCCCCTTTTTTTGTTTTATTACAAAGGACACCAGCAATGTCAGGTAACAACATCCTTGAGTCCTGTTTACAGGAGGAGGATGCAGCTTTTGGGTGCCGATGCTTTGTGCTACCCCACAAGCAGCATTACTTCTGTGTTCTATTGCCTTTCTTAACAGAAAGGGGAAGAGAGTAGCTCACCACCACAAATGACTTACTCGTACGAGGTCCATTGAAGCTCCCCAATGCCAGGTGATAAGGATACGATACTACCACCATCTAGTGGTATTGGGAAATTAAACAAGCTCGGAGTTTACAGCACCATGTCATGTTTTAGGTAGAAACTTGTTGGGTTCAGGCTCAGTAAACAGCACGCATCCACTGTCTACGTCCAGAAACACACAGGCTTGCTAGACTCTATGATACAGAAATGCACAGTATAACACTGTCCAATTCTGACTGAGTTTCAAACACACCCATTAGAGTGCTAACAACTTCTCTTGGGTGTCCTGTTGCCACAGTTCTCAGAAGCAGCATTTTGGGCAGCAGGCTTGACCCGCTTCCAAGGCTTCTGCAGGACACCGGCTCCTCACTGGGTGCTGCGCAGCAGCAGTCAGGTCACTCAAGCTGTTTTGGATAGATGTCCTGTTTCTCACCTACACTGTGGATGTCATCGATGATCTGTTTTGCCAGGCTTCCTGTGTAAAAGGCATCTGCTCCTTCTCTGGCTATAGTCTCGTATGTGTTGGCTAGTTTAGGCATCTTGACGATATCGCCCTCATGCAGAATTTTGCCTCCTTTGCAGAACACTTCGCTAACGGAGAAAGGAGATTGAGAAGATCAGATCTGTGAGACAAGTTCAACACTACGTGTACCTGTACCAGCTGACACTGTATTCGAGTGTTCATGCTAGAGGCTTCTTGGAGAGAAGAGAAACTGTGTAAGCTATGCCCCAGGGGTCCTGACATCTTGCAGGAACAGTGGTTCCTGACCTGAGATTCCACATTGCTCAGAATTTGCGCAGTGAAGCCTGCAGGACGATGTTTTTCACCAAGCCAAGCCACCCTCCCTAGCTGCCCAAGGGGCCAACAACTGCCTCAGGATGCCCAGGAGGGGCCATAGTCCTTGCACTCAATCAGTTCAGTTCAGAGCACAGACTATGAAGCTATGAGGCTCAAAGCTTCCAGTGAGCCCAGGAGAATGTGTTTCCATCCCAGTTTGCCAGAGCACTTTGAGGCAGACAGTGTCATCTCTAGCTCCCTTATCACGGATCACGAATGTGTTGCTGTGGACCTGCCAGGTAGAAGTACAGGACATGGGCCCAGGCTGTACATCCCAACTGGACTGGAAAGCAGCTTGTAGCTGGCAGAGATTTTAAGGAAAAAAGAGGCTTAAGCATGATCTCTAGTAGGGCTGGACACAGA
This sequence comes from Nestor notabilis, assembly GCF_000696875.1. Lineage (NCBI taxonomy): Eukaryota > Metazoa > Chordata > Aves > Psittaciformes > Psittacidae > Nestor > Nestor notabilis. The sequence continues at coordinate 4,552 of NW_009931646.1, read as the reverse complement.
GAGTAGGGGTTTGACTGTAAGAAGAAGTGGAGGAGTACTGAAAAGCCTTTATGTTCATAGTCAGTGCCTGAAGTGGATGGTCAGAGGCATTGTTTGAGGAAGGGCTGGCTGGAGACCAAAATTCCCACTGCCTGACAGCAGGAGAAATGTTCAAGGAGACTCTGCAACTGCCCCAAGTGCAGGTAAGATTAGCTTGAGGTACTTACAGCACAAGAAAAAGCTGAGGATTCAGAAAATACATTGCCATCTGACAGATTTGTCGCAGCATGTACTCTAATTCCACCTTTGCTCAGACAAATGGACTTTAAAAGACCAGAATTTATCTCTCTTTAAAGGTCAAGACCGAACATTTCTAAAATTGGCCACATTATTTAGCACCGCCAGGTAGCTGGAATAAGGCACAGTGAGTGCAGTGAGTGCACAGTGAGTCAGTGAGCGCAGTCACTGGAGGGGAGACACACTCCTCACAGATGCTACATTACACAATCACAGAGACTTTTCAGCTAGGTTGCAGTTACCCCAAATTTCTCTGCAGAGAACAGCAACTGCTCTACCTATACCACAGTGAGACTGCTCTACCTACCACAGTGAGGGATTGCTCTCAATTGACTCCTCTCTTGATTTGATGGCTGCTGCAAAGCCTTTCCCAACAGGGAATCCTTCTCTTGCCAACTTGATGCTGGGCAGAAACAGGTTTTCCCATGCCAGTTTGCCATGACGTTTGTGAGCCAGTTCATACCCACGGATTTCTCCTGGCACAGCAATGGACAGTCCTCCTGGAGCAGATGAGGAGTGTATGTATTAGTGTTCCATAGCAAGAAAAGAAAGTGATTAATAGAGTACAAGGTAGAGCAGGCTTCTCTGTTAGCCCTGTTTTTAGGCAGGGCTTACTTATACTGCATCTACTACCAGCTCCTTTTATGCGGACAATGCTAATGGAATTACTCTGTCTGACATAAATATGCCTATGTATTCTGGACTGCATCACACAGAGGTTGAAACACCTCTGTCCTCTTCCTGTTAACTCACGTTGTTGGGTCGTTTCCCTTCAGTGGGCTCTGTACCAGAGAAAAGCTGCTCAGAACACAAAAGCTATCATGGCTGTCTGCAGTTTCCAGTCACTCAGAGGAGAAGACACTACAGTAGGACACAAACACACTTCATCCAAAAACTTGTTTGCAGCATTGTAACTACAAAGGGATTACCACATTGCACACTGATGCAGCAGTTTGTTTCAATCCTGTCTTTATTGGCACCTCCCTCAAGGTCAACACACTTCTCAAACCCCCTACAAGATGCTGTTCCTCCTTGGTTGCAGGAGTGATTGTGAAGAGAGGTAGTTAGCATTTCTTTCTGGTTTTGATTAGGAAAAAGTGCCCTGAAAGGAAATTAATTCTTCTCTGGAGCCCCTCAACCATTAATTGAAGCCACCACAAAAGGTGTTTAGGGAGGACATTAAACTGACAAGACCTAAGTTGATCCACAAAGATTTATTTGAAGAGGCGGAAAGATAGAACAGGTCATACTCAGTGCTTTGGATTCACCTGCATTTTCATAAAAAGCAGAAAGTGCTGAGGTGAATAACTAGTTGGAAGGGCATTATTTTTAGCTTGCGTTGTCAGGACAGAGTTTGCAGATTGTGTAAATTAGAGGACATTTAAGTCCTGAAGATAGGCAAGAACCTAACCCATTCTTAATTTCGACATGTCAGTAGTAGCTGATGGTGTTACGTGGTCCCCCCAAAGCAGTGAAATAGCCTTTGCCATACCTTTCAGAGAAAGCTCAGTGTTGTTCCCAAACATGTCCTCAGACGCTCTTTTTGGAGCCACCTCTCTTGCATTAATGATTTCCACTTTTCCTTTAATGACAGCAAGGAAGACAGTATTTAGTTCTGGACTCAGTACACAGGCACGGTCTCTGCTGAAGTCTGATCAATATGAGCCAGTTTCTTGGCAATTATTTTGAGGACAGTGTGTTCCCTCAGAGGCTGTGAGAATCAAACTTTTATCCTCACTCAGGTAGGATAAATCACCTGCTTTATTAAACAGTTATCAAACTGTACCAGATGTGTATGGCCCTGTCTCTTACCTGTACTGCTGTAGATGGTAAAGAAGAGACCCCCTCCAATGCCCATGCTGTGAGCATTCATGAGTCCTACACAGAGCAGAGCTGCAATTGCAGCATCCACTGCTGATCCACCTTGCTGAAGGATGTCCCTGTGCAGCAGAAGAGAAGGCATCATAGGGTGGCATGTTAGTGTCTCAGCTACCTGTGAGCAGTAGATTAATCTCATCAGAGAGGCTATGACAGATTCTCTAATGCCCATTTGCTGATAGGCTCCGCAGGAAGGGAAGTTTTGAGCTTCTATCAGGTTAGAGAAGAGATCCTAATGGTCTAGGTCCAGACCAGGTCAGCCCTCAGAGACACATCCACACTAGTTTGGAAACACCAAGATGTGTCGAAGTGCATGTGGGGGCAGGCATCCCAGGCACATGCATTACACATGAGAAATAACAACACTCAGAGGAATCCAAAATCTCAGCCTGTGCATCTAGGAAGATAGCTTGATAAATGGATTTTAAAAGGAGCTTGGAAAGCATCTCTTGTGCCCATTGTTCATGCAAGATCTAGGAGCTCTTTGCCTGCAAGGTTGTCTTTGAGAAAGTGCAGTAACTTTGGTCAGGAATGGTGAAAGCTCAGGCTTTATTATGGCCTCCTCTGTCTGCAGGGAGTTTAGAGACTATCTTGTGCTGGTCAACTGCCAGGCTTGCACCTGGACATTGGGGAAACAACAGTTTTATCTTGTGTAAGAGCTAATGAGAGTCACAGAACAATTGGTACCTTCCAATTATCGAGCACTGCCCCGCGTCTGTAGCCACAGCTGCCTTCTTGTAAGTGTGTGTGTCCCCTGAGTCAGAGCGCAGCCCAAAGAAGAGCCCCAGGAACAAGATGAGCCCCAGCAGGGCTGCAGTCAGGACTCCAGTCACCACATAGCACTTCTTCATCTTCCTGCGAGACGAGACAGGATTGTCAACCTTGCTGCTTCTGGGGTGCATGGGCACTAGAGAGCAGATGATCAGGCGCAAGAGCAGCCTTTTATCTGCCTTCTTTCATATTCACTGTTTCCCTCTCTACCCTCCCCCACCCCCAGCAACTGAAGCTCTGCAAATGGAAGTGGCCAATGGGAGGCATGAGCCCAATTCTGTCCTCCTTGACAGTCACAACAGGGTGATGTCCTGTTTTTAAGTGGACAGAGGATATTCAAGATGTCCTGTTACTGTTACCTTTCAGTAGTGATAGGACAACCCAGTTCTTTATGACTTTACATTCTGAGGATTTCAGATGCTCAGCAAGCATTTAATTTCTGCTCTTGCTTTGGAGAACAGGGGCCCAGTGTCAGATTGGATTTTATCCAGTTGCTAAATCAAGTCACCAATACCAATCAGACTCTTCACCAGATTCCCCCCTCCTTTGCCGCCTTTGTAATGTCGAGCACTTTGTAAAGTCGAGCACTGCATCCTGCCCCCGCCCTGGACACAGCCTGAATTTGATCTTTTCCTCCCTATTCTTAGCCACATGGTGAGGCTGTATATGACTCCTTCCCATTTTTCCAGCCCTTGAGCTGTGGGCAGCGCATGGCTTCCTCTTCCTCTGAACCTCTGACGAACAGGGTCTTACAAATATTTGCTCACTCAGATTCATATCAAGACCTTTTCTATGGGCATTGCCAGTACCATTTCTCTATGCCCCTGCCATCACTGTGCAGAACAACTATTTCTAACAACTCCAAAGCTTTTGTCAGCTTCCCCTTTACCCATTCCTGTCATTCTGTTTGCAAAGTGATCTGCTTCAATGAGCATCCCAGGATTTCTGGAAGCTCTGACGTGTTACCAGCAATTAAAAGGCCCCCAAACCAGCAACTTGTGTAAGAACCTGTCTTACAGGAGGTAGGTAACCTCATACACCAAAAAAACCAAGCAGATTCGTAGGTGAGAAGGGAAATCCAAAGAGCAGAACATAACTGGTGTTAGTCATATATTTTCAGAGGAAAAATTAAAAAAAACTCATTAACTTTATACAATGTGCTTTCAAATACCATGTCTGTGATGGAGTTTCCGTCCAGAAGGTTATGACTGACCACTGCAAAACACATCTTAGCCATTAGCAAGCAACCTTGGCCAAACTATTTGGCACACCCCAGTGTGAGCACAGCACCCCACCCTGTTCAAGGCCCTTGGCCAGAGCACCTTTCCAATGAGCCCACCACATCCAGAGGGTGATGGCCAGCGCTCATGTCTCCATGTTTCCTAGTCCTGCACACAGCTGCTCCTGGCGTGTGCAGGGTTACAGTTCATCTGTGAATGAGCAGAGGACACTAGGGGGCTCTCTGGCATGCGTATTGCAGATACACACCTGGAAGATTTGAGAGCTACCGAGGGGCTGGAGAGTCACTGCCTCCTTGTCGGGACTGAGCAGCTACTCTTTGACCCGTTTGACTTTTTCCCCTCTCTTGGCAGTTTTAAAAACATTGCCAAGTAGCCTCACAGAGTCA